>NC_079228.1:34066622-34073734 GCF_029633865.1 Lampris incognitus | reverse complement strand
CGTTAGCCCGAAACGAGACGGACGATCTCGGGGATCTCTTGTTTGCATCACAGGTTAGAATTTTTCGAATCTGGCCAGATATCTTCTCCGCGATGCAGTTCAGTTCTCCCGTACGCAGAAAGCGCCCGGTGACCTTGGGCCGCGGGCCAAACCATAAAAATACACTGCTTGTGTACGCTGTTATTTTGGAGACACAACTTCTCGGACACTGATGCCGTGCCAGTTCTGAAATTGAGGGCTTTTCCCCTTCGACTTCTAAAAGACGGCCAATTCTGAGGGTCACAAGGGTTCATTTTTGTGTGAGAGAGAGAGAGAGAGAGAGAGAGATGGAGAGAGAGAGATGGAGAGAGAGAGAGACGGAGAGAAGCAGACAACATAGAGGGACGCGGAAAGGGAGGGAAGGAAAGGGAAAAACCTCATCAAAAAGAGAAAAAGACGCTCAAGTTTAAAACAGTTTTATGGAGAGAAGATGAAGAGAGGAATGAGACAGGGAGAGAGCGAGGGAAGAAGGGGTGGCGGGGACGAGGAGCTGGAAAGGCGGGCGGGTTGACGTCCGTGCATGAAAACAACGAAAAAGTGAAAAAAAAAGAAACAAGGGAAGAAAACGGAGAAATGGAACCGCAGGGCAGCCGATTGCATGTTCAGATCTCAAGCTCTTGGTCAAAACAACTACCACACACACACACACACACACACACACACACACACACACACACACACACACACACACACACACACTTAACCCGTGCAGACAGAGCACAGGGTTATTCTAAGGGATAATGTCTTTAGCAGTGCTGAGGCCCTGCAGACTTTACTTCTTCGGCTGGGCAGTTCAGAAACCACAAGCTATCATGGTGACCTACCCGGCTCTCAGACGTGAAAAGCCCAAAACATCTCATTCACATCGGTACGTTTTGGCTCAGATCGGAGCGTTTGTTTGTTTGTTTTTTTTTTTTAATGCTAATTGTCCCGAATTGTCGGCGCTCATCTGCAAACTGGCGGCGGGGAAAGCGACGCCGCGCTGCGAGGCCTACGGCCGTGCCGGGACGCTTCGTGGTGGGAATGTTTAATAATTCATCGGAATTCACTTCTGTTTCCTTTAGGATCAGATGGTCCCGGGGCGTACGTGAGCGCCGTACCGTGCGAGTTCAAACCCTGTGCTGCCTAATTACAGAGAGAAGATGTTGCCTAATGTACGTCACTGGCCATATTTCCTTTTCGCACCCCCGCTTTTTAAACAAGGACACATTGTGTCATGGATGCGAGGGACATGTTTTGTGTGACTTTGTTGTAAACACCACGACACGGGGGATCACTGAAACACATTTGTATGTGGAAGTAGGTCTAGTATTGGCTGCACATGTTCAACTAACATATTATTCATAATAACATGTTGTTCATATTATTATTATTTCATATTGATATATTAACATATATCACCGCTTCCTGTGTGGGAAGACGGCGACGCGAATTCACATTTGCAGCGGCCTCACCCAGTACCGTCCATGCAGTGTCTTTGTCCACATCTAAGTTTGTCTTTGTTTGATGGCTGGTAGAGCTGGTGTTGGATCGGCTAGGAGAGCTTGGTCTGCTGTCTCCTGTGGGCCCAGGGACCACTTCCCTGCCTGCAGCTGTGCCCGAGGAGGAAACACCGAGGGTGGTCTGAAAGGAACGCTGAAGCAGGGCAGGCTAGGCTAACTGCTAGCCCATGCAGACCAGCATTTCAGACAGTCATCCTGGCGTTCGCTCTCTTGGACAGTGAATTTTATTTTTTGTTTGTTTTGATATGTTGGATACGGGGCGGCACGGTGGCGCAGTGGTTACCGCGGTCGCCTCACAGCAAAAAGCTCCTGGGTTCGAGCCCCGGGGTAGTCCAACCTTGGGGGTCGTCCCGGGTTGTCCTCTGTGTGGAGTTTGCATGTTCTCCCCGTGTCTGCGTGGGTTTCCTCCGGGTGCTCCGGTTTCCTCCCACGGTCCAGAGACATGTAGGTCAGGTGAATCGGCCACACTAAATCATCCCTAGGTGTGGATGTGTGTGGGGGGGTGTCGGCGCTGTGTGATGGCCTGGCGGCCTGTCCAGGGTGTCTCCCCACCTGCCGCCCAGTGCCTGCTGGGGTAGGCTCCAGCATCCCCCGAGAACAGGATAAGCGGTTCAGATAATGGATGTTGGATATGTGTTTTTGTTGGGGGTTTTTTTTTCTCGTTTCGTTTCATTTCATGCAAATGTTTCTGATTCACATCGTAGACCCTTTGTGCCGGGTTCAACACAGCTAAAGTTAGCGCGTCTGAATCAGGTTTTTGGCTAACCGGCAACCCAAGCCGCCACATCAGACACACTGAACAACTGTCACGAAAAGACTGGTTTGTGTGAGCGGGTCAGAGGTGACGGAGAAGGTCTTCCGTCCATCTCTGTGGATTCATAGTCTGCATGAATCTGCATGTGCAACAGTACCACGCGGTACGGGGGGGGGTGTAAGCGGGAGCGGTGGCGGGGGTGCAGAAAGAGAACATGTTGCTCATTTTCTCACCAAAGAGGATTGTAATGTTAATTAAAAAGAACAGATAATCTTAACAGCTCTTTTAAACGCACTCATTCATAAACAGTCGTAAACAACAACACCCACCCACCTACCCACACACACACACACATACACGCACCATCCCCAAATTTACAAAGATGGTGCAGCTCAATGTGTTAAATGTGAGTTTGTGAATGAGTGAGTAAGAGGCCAGATCCATCTAAAAATACACAAATGAGTTTGTTGGGAGCTCCCAGAGGACTGGTAGAGCTCCGCAGACCTCATGTTGAGAACCGCTGTGTGTGTGAGGGAGTTGCATTTGGAACTAGATTTCATAGGGAGGCCCTCTCTGTTTTCTGTGGTCTGTCTCTCTCTCTCTCTCTCTCTCTCTCGCTCGCTCGCCCGCCCGCCCTCTCGCTCGCTCTCTTTCTTTTTATCTGTCTGTCTTGTTTGTCTGTCTATCAGTTGATCTGTTTGTCTGTTGTGGTCGCTGCTCATTTTAGCCCGAGGACAACCCCAGCTCCACACAAACAAACGCACACACACACAAACACACACAAACACACACACACGCACACACACACGCACAATTTTGGCATCATACCCCAGCTAAACCACAGTGGTCCAGCCCTTGGCAAAACAGCCAAGATGAACTGACCACTTTGACGTCTAGACACACACTTTGTGTTTCAAAATCACACAAATACACACACATACACACACACAGAACAGAACTGAATAGAACGGAATAGGATGTCCGCCACAGGACATGTAATACTTTGTTCCATGTGTTTGGATGAACCAGATCTTGACGGTAGCTTCAGAACGTATTTGCCTCCTCTACCGTCATGCCCTCTTACAATGCTTACTGTATTCTGTAAAACTGAATGATTTCAAAAACCACTTCCTGCACAGATTAGGGCTGGGTGATATGGACAAAATCAAATATCACGATATTTTTGACTGGATACCGCGATATTGATATTTTATGTTGTCGAGATGACTGTGACTGTGCTCTCGCGACATATTTACACGACGACATTTTGATGAACACTCGTTAGTAAAGACATGATGTCCAAACAGGTAAAGAAACACAATATAACAGGTAGAGACACATAATATAACAGGTAGACACATAATATAACAGGTAGAGACATAATATAACCGCTAGAGACATAATATAACAGGTAGAGACATAATGTAACAGCTAGAGACACAATGTAACAGGTGGAGACATAATATAACAGGTAGAGACATAATATAACAGCTGGAGACATAATATAACAGGTAGAGACATATAATGTAACAGCTAGAGACACAATGTAACAGGTGGAGACATAATATAACAGGTAGAGACATATAATGTAACAGCTAGAGACACAATGTAACAGGTAGAGACACATAATGTAACAGCTAGAGACACATAATGTAACAGGTAGAGACACATAATATAACAGCTAGAGACACATAATGTAACAGCTAGAGACACATAATATAACAGCGAGAAGAGTGTAATGATTTCAAAAAATCACATCTCTTTACTGTCATGCAGCCTTTAAACCCAGCAAAACACAACAGTTCTGTCACATCACCATATCAGGATATCCAGAATCCCAGATGATGTCTAGTTTTATATTGGTATCATATCGATATATTGCCCAGGCCTAGCATGAGTGCTGTCCCAGAATAAGTTTAATGGATGATTTCAAATCCTGTAGCCTTGAATTTACTACTTTATGTGACTCGTTCCAGGACAGACAGAGACACACAGGCGTTTTGATTTGCAAAAGGCTTAAACTAAAGTTTGGATGCCAACCTGTCTCCCTCCCAGGCTTCTCCTCCCAAACCCTACATACACACACACACACACACACACACACACACACACACACACACACACACGCACACATGCACACACGCTGACAGAAGTGCTTAATTCTGACAGGATAGAGGGACGGTTTCCTTTCCTACTGACTAAATAGTCATGTTAAGAGTCGACAGATTAGTCCCCACCTTTTCACACACACACACACACACACACACACACACACACACACACACACACACACACACACACACACACAAACAGACACACACACACACACACGCGCACACACGCCCTGTTCAGGGCCCCAGCTATAAGCAGAGGGGTGTGCATCCTTTGTGAACCACACCCTGAGAGTGTGAGGAAATACACACACACACATGCACACACACGTCCATACACGCACACACACACCTACGTACATACAGACTGGCAAAAATGCATACACACATTATCTGTGTCCTGGAGAAAGTGTGTATTTGAACATGTGTTTCAGTGTAGCGTTGCTGTAGTAAAGCGGGGTGTTATTTAGACGTGAAAAACACGTGGACTACAGTACAGACTAAACACAGCAGTATCACATGTAGTGTACTGTACAGAGCAGTATAACATGTAGTATACTGTACACAGCAGTATAACAAGTAGTATACTAAACAGTAGTATAACATGTAGTATACTGTACACAGCAGTATCACATGTAGTGTACTGTACACAGCAGTATAACATGTAGTATACTGTACACAGCAGTATCACATGTAGTGTACTGTACAGAGCAGTATCACATGTAGTATACTGTACACAGCAGTATAACAAGTAGTATACTAAACAGTAGTATAACATGTAGTATACTGTACACAGCAGTATAACATGTAGTGTACTGTACACAGCAGTATAACAAGTAGTATACTGTACACAGCAGTATAACAAGTAGTATACTAAACAGTAGTATAACATGTAGTATACTGTACACAGCAGTATCACATGTAGTATACTGTACACAGCAGTATCACAAGTAGTATACTGTACACAGCAGTATAACAAGTAGTATACTAAACAGTAGTATAACATGTAGTATACTGTACACAGCAGTATAACATGTAGTGTACTGTACACAGCAGTATAACAAGTAGTATACTGTACACAGCAGTATAACAAGTAGTATACTGTACACAGCAGTATAACAAGTAGTATACTAAACAGTAGTATAACATGTAGTATACTGTACACAGCAGTATAACATGTAGTGTACTGTACACAGCAGTATAACAAGTAGTATACTGTACACAGCAGTATAACAAGTAGTATACTAAACAGTAGTATAACATGTAGTATACTGTACACAGCAGTATCACATGTAGTATACTGTACACAGCAGTATCACAAGTAGTATACTGTACACAGCAGTATAACAAGTAGTATACTAAACAGTAGTATAACATGTAGTATACTGTACACAGCAGTATAACATGTAGTGTACTGTACACAGCAGTATAACAAGTAGTATACTGTACACAGCAGTATAACAAGTAGTATACTGTACACAGCAGTATAACAAGTAGTATACTAAACAGTAGTATAACATGTAGTATACTGTACACAGCAGTATAACATGTAGTGTACTGTACACAGCAGTATAACAAGTAGTATACTGTACACAGCAGTATAACAAGTAGTATACTAAACAGTAGTATAACATGTAGTATACTGTACACAGCAGTATCACATGTAGTATACTGTACACAGCAGTATCACAAGTAGTATACTGTACACAGCAGTATAACAAGTAGTATACTAAACAGTAGTATAACATGTAGTATACTGTACACAGCTGACATGGTTTATGTACCACATGTAGAAGATATATGTATGCTGAGCCCCCACATGGGCATCAGTACTAATGTGTGATATCACCACTCCTCACTTTGTTTTTCTCTCACTTTATTGGTAACATTCTCTCTCTCTCTCTCTCTCTCTCTCTGTTAAGGTCACAATCCCTCTCTTTCTTTTTTCTGTCTTTCATTTTCCTTTTTTAACTGTCTCTCTGCTTCGCCATTCCTTTTTTCCCCATGTCTTTCCCTCGCAGTCCAACGTCTCTCTCTCTCCTCTCCCTCTCTCTCTCTCCCTCTCACTCTCACTGTCTTTCTCTCTTCTCTCAGTCTCTATCCTCCCCCTCTCTCCTCTCCCTCTCCCTCTCTCTCTCTCACTCTCACTGTCTGTGTCTCTCTCCTCTCACTCTCACTGTCTGTCTCTCTCCTCTCACTCACACTGTCTGTGTCTCTCTCCTCTCCCTCTCTCTTTCTCTACTCTCTCACGCTCTGTCTCTCTCTCCTGCTGTCTCATCTGTCTCTCTCTCCTCCCTCAGTCTGTCTCTCTCTCCCCCCTCTCTCTCTCTTTCTCTCACTCTGTTTCTCTCTCTCTACTCTCTCACTCTGTCTCTGTCTCTCCTCTCTCTCTTTCTCTCCCTCTGTTTCGTCTCTCTCTCCTCTCTCACTCTGTCTCTCTCCTGCTCCCTCTCTTTCTCGCTGTCCTCTCTGTGTCTCTCTCGCTCTCACTGTCTGTCTGTCTGTCTCTCTCCTCTCTCACTGTCTGTCTGTCTCTCTCCCTCTCTCTCCCTCTCTCTCTCCCTCGCTCTGTCACTGTCTTCAGGTTTTCCAACCCCCCCCCGTTGTGTGTCTATTCCTTTCCCCCTCTGTCGCTGTCTCTTTTTCAGTCTCTCCGTTTCCATGTCTCATTCTCGCTCTGTTTTTAAGATGAGGTCACACATATTA
>NC_079228.1:33999122-34061622 GCF_029633865.1 Lampris incognitus | reverse complement strand
AACGCTCACGGCAGCATCTGCGAGGCTCTCTATGTTATTATGGCAGAACAGATAGACAGAAGACTCAAGATCAGATGGTCACATATTAACGTCTCCCCTCAGACGGAAAATGGTTGTATTTTAACCCAGCGCCTGCGATCGGGCCTCGTGACGCACGATAAAGGAGTTTCCTATGCAAAATGTGAAATCGGCATAATTTAATTTTCCTCTCATTTGCATCGTATAAACGCCGTCAACACCGGCGAATGTAACGGTACGCCTCGTTTGTGTCACCCGCCACCGCCGTCATGGGTGTGACTCTAAGACGAGACGAGGATTTTTAAGGACACGTGTTCAGACGTCTCCCCTGTTGACGCTGATCTCTGTCCATTTAAACGAGGAGAAACGCGTCCACCGGTTGTGGCCGGCATCTAATCTGTTCGTCATGAGAGCGAGATTTATTCTTAAGAAAAAAGTGGTGCTCATGAAAAGTCATTCTGAAGTGATTTTAGCGTGTGGTTGGCCCAGTTTATGGCAGGTCATGTATTTTGACTAAGATTACATGTTTCAATCCTAAATAACGTAAACAAATTTTAGATGTTCGTACATTTTATCATGCTTTTGAAATATATTTTGATCACTCTTGTATTCTGTCCTATTGCATATAGTGCATATGTGCATATATGTTGCATATGTTGCATATGTCGTATATGTTGCATATGTTGTATCTGTGCATATGTTGCAATGTTGCATATGTTGTATATGTTGCATATGTGCAGCACGTTGGACCCACCCAGTGTTCTGAAAAGTGCCATATATAAATACTACGCATGTATTTCAGATTATAATGGGCCAGTTATCTAAACGCTGTGATCATCGCCTCTGTATAAAGAAAAAAAACCACAAATTCTGCATGTCGTACGTTGAGTAAAATGGTGTATTTAGACACGTTAGGATTTTATGGAAACCAGCCGTAATACACACGTAAAAAATATCACAATGGCGTTTTTCGGATGCTTCTTTTTTTGGGGGGGGGGGTATTTTGTGTGCTTGTCATCAAATACTTGCAAATGCCTACAGGTGTTTCATAAATATGCAAATGAGTTGAAATGAAAACTGTTAAAACTCAACATTTTCTTTGTAACTTCTGATATTTTTTGATTATTAATTCTTTCCCCAAGCTTTCCAGTCTCTGCTTTTATTTTGATGAGCAACCTCAGGGTACGAGACTGTGTGTGTGTGTGTGTGTGTGTGTGTGTGTGTGTGTGTGTGTGTGTGTGTGTGTGTGTGTGTGTGTGGTTTCACTGGAGAACCTAAGATGTGAAAACGTTTTATAGTGAATGTATACACACACACACACACACACACACACACACACTCTCACTCTCTCTCTCACTCATTTATTTGGATATACACGCCCTGTATAACCAAAGAATTGCTCATCCGTACACCATTTAATCCAGACAAAAGCACCGGGCTCCATAATGTTTCGCTGAACCATCCGACTGCAGCGAACGGGAATTTATAATTTTAAGCGTGCAAGTAGCTTCCTATAACCCACGTGTAATGACAGCTTGAAGTCAGCAGGCGATTACCCGTGGTTTTCAATTGTTGTTCTGGTCTTTAAAAGAGTCCGTGCCTGCTAGTGATTAGTGTCATGTTACCTTTTTTGTAACTCTTCGGCTTTTAATTCTGAGGCGCTCCTGCTGCCAGCTCATGAAACGTGTACAACTCGTGTACAATGTAGCTCATGTGAACAATTAAGCGAGTGCAGCCACGGTCTCTGTAGTCACAGAATTCGGGTTTCATGAAGCTGGATGGGTATCAGATGGGCTGATGACACAGTAGCGACACCTTCGAGTCGTCCACATTTTCCCGGCCCGCCGGGCTGTTCGATCCGAACAGAGCCCGGTTGGGCTGATGAATTATTAATAATACGTTAACGTACAAAAATCGATTTACCAACCGACAAGTATTTAACCTCTGGAACTGACAACAAAGATAATGGTAATTTAAGAATATTGAATCCAATTTTGCTTTGTAAGACCTGGGGTATGTTGAGGTATTTCTATGGCTTCTTGCGTGGTGTGTGTGTGTGATATTAGATTACCCTCAAATTAGTCTCGGAATTATAAAAGGCAAATTAATTTCCGTATCAGGATTCAGTGTGCTGACCTCTGTGTGAATTGCTTTGTTGGTCGTGTCTAGTTTTGGAAGAGCACATCTTATAATGCACTGGCATAACAGGAGAAGCTAAGACCCTGAGATTTTTAATTCATATAATATTTATAATATCCTTATTTTTTTTTCTTATTCCTTATTTTCTGTTACTGTGGATATTTATCCTATCAGTTCCATCCCTGCCGTTGCAGTGGATCGATTAGATGGTCACTCAATAAATTGTGTTTTTCTTTGAAATGGTCGAGTCTTGGCGGCGTGGTGGAGCAGTGGTTGGCACGGTCGTCTCACGGCAAGAAGGCCCTGGGTTCGAGCGCCAGGGTAATCCAACCTTGGGGGTCGTCCCGGGTCGTTCTCTGTGTGGAGTTTGCATGTTCTCCCCGTGTCTGCTTGGGTTTCCTTCAGGTGCTCCGGTTACCTCCCACAGTCCAAAGACATGTAGGTCAGGTGAATCGGCCGTACTAAATTGTCCCTGAATGTGTGTGTGTGTGTGTGTGTGGGCCCTGTGACGGACTAGCGGCCTGTACAAGGTATCTCCCCCCCTACCGCCCAATGATTGCTGCGGTAGGCTGCCGCATCCCGTGACCCTGGTTGGGAAAGCGGTTTGGATAATATAATGGAAGGGAATAATACTTGTAATGCTTGTATATCTCCGTTGTTTATTCTGCAGTATCTTCTTATTTGGACACACTCTGTTTCCATGTAGAACAAGCGGTTGCCAAACTCAGGCTACAAAACTGAGGTACCCTTATGGCACGGTTGACCAATCAATCAATCAATCCCTCCATCCATCCATCAGTATTTATTCATAAAACAAATTTCATACAGTGGCTGTAGTCCTATGTGCGGCACATGAACCAAAAAAAAAATGCAACAAAAGCAAACTAACAGAGGTGAGCAAAGGCACACAAAATGCAAAGAACAAATAAAAGAACGAAGCAACAATAGATGAATAAAAACAACAAATGACAAGGCACCATAAGAAAAAAGCCAGGCTCAAAAGATATGTCTGAAGTTTTCCTTTAAAAATGTCCACAGACGTGTACTTGTACATCATCCATTCAGTTTGGGCTCTGAGTTTTATCATGTCGTCCCTAGAGTTTATGAGCGGGCTGCACGATAACCACCGGCCAACCATTTGAACAGTTGTGCCCTCTTCATCCTGACCGTGGTGAAGAGGCTAATGGCTAGTTTATTGGCAAGATGGACCTGGCTCTACTAAAAAGGGAACCAACCATTACTACAAGCACAACAGACACATGGAGTCAGTGCACCCAAGCTTCTTGATGCTTGCATTGCAAATAATACTGGTGCAATTTGGGCTCCTTCTGAGTATCAGACTGATCTTTTAGTGTGGCGTCAGTTGAAAGGAAATTGAGAAAAGATATTTCCAAAGAAACCCGAGAAGAAGAGATATTAAATAGCATGCCAAGTCCAACAGTAGTCCCAAAGCGCTATTTCTGACCGCTGGTTTTCTTCATGAGTGTAGTTGCCTTGTTTTAAGATGTATAGATTATTTAACAGTTTGCTTGTTGAGAAAGTAACTTTGAATATGTCAAATTCTCAGTGCTGGGTTTGGTTATAAACATTATTTTATGAGCTAATACTCACATAAACAATAAAAATAATACGTTTTGTTATTCAAAGTCTAATAATATGTTTGATAAAATCTTTCCCTTAGAGCATGCAGATATTTCAGTCAGCTTTAAAGGGGTAAAAAGACAAACCGAACCAACTGAACAAGCTTGTAATAATCTTAGAGGGAGTCAGCACCATGTTAAGGCCTTCGGTATCCCGTTTTTGTCCTGACCAGGTATTCTGAGAAGTGGTTCCTTGTATCTGAATGATAAAGAACAGATGATCAACTAGCGCAGAAAACCCAAATGAGGAAAACTTGATATTTTTTTTCACTTGAGCTCGCATTTGAGGTCATAAGTTCATAATGAGTTGAATGTATGCGAAAAATTAAGTTGACCCCATCATGCTCATTCCAGCTCTATATTTTTATTCTGGGCTCCGCTAGAGTAGCTTTGCATGATTCACAGTTTAAAAAATTTTTTTTTCAAAAAATCTTTATTTATCTTACACTGGCCCTTTTGCAGCCCCTCAATTCATCCTGTCTGAAACGGGCTATTTGGGCTATTTTCTCTTTAAGGCCCCCCCCGCCCTAAAAGCCCACTTTCTTTTGATTGGCAAACTTCTGGAAGCCTGCCGATGGGGCAGCACCCGATGCTTGTGAGCACCGCCTCATCCCCTTTCCAGTGTTGCATTGAACTCTGTTTGCTCATCGAGATGTGATTCCCCCCAGCCAGAGTTCGATACAACACCAGGACGCTTGATTAACCTTAACCTAACCTCAACCTAACTCTAAGCTTAACCTAACTTCAACCCTAACCCTAAGATTAACCTAATGCTTACCTTAACCTGATCATAACTGATAGCTAACCTGTTTCCATGTGATCGCTTTCGTCTGGCTAGGGGGAACCAGATCTCGAAAGGGAAATTTCAGTTTCAGGTACCAAATTTCACTGACCACATTAACTCTGTGGACAACCAGGGAGGATGTGAAAAACGACAGGTTAGCCTTCTTACACTGTGAAATTGCTATTGGTGATGGGGGACATTTGATTGTTGATGTTTAGTGTAAACCAACACATACTGATCAGTATTTAAGGTTTGACTCTTATCATCCACTGGAGCACAAATGAGGAGTCATCAGGGCGCTGCACCACCGAGCTGACAACGTCTTCACCGACAACACAGAAGCCGGGGAAGGGGAGAAACCCCACATTAAACAGGCCCTAGTTAAGTGTGTTTTGTTTTTTTTACCCCTTTTTCCCCTCAATTGTACTCGACCAATTACCCCACTCTTCTGAGCTGTCCCGGTCTCTGCTCCACCCCTTCTGCCGATCCGGGGAGGACCGCAGACTACCACATGTCTCCTCCAATACATGTGGAGTTGCCAGCCGCTTCTTTTCACCCACCAGTGAGGCGTTTCGCCAGGGGGACGTAGCACATGGGAGGATCATGCTATTCCCCCCAGTTCCCCCTCCCCCCTGAACAGGCACCCCGACCGACCAGAGGAGGCGCTAGTGCAGCAACCAGGACACACACCCACATCCGGCTTCCCACCCGCAGACACGGCCGATTGTGTCTGTAGGGATGGCTGACCAAGCTGGAGGTAACACGGGGATTCGAACTGGCGATCCTCGTGTTGGTAGGCAACTGAATAGACCAAGTGTGGATATTCTAACTGGATGTTTGTCAAAGCCAGGAAGATGCCCAAACAGTGCACCAGCCAATTGAAGAGAGGAGAAGGGCAACAGTTGCCGAAGCGTAAACCAGTGGTGATTCTGTATGTGGCGGGAGTGTTGGAACAGTTGAGATGCGTATTTTCCAAACATCACGTCTCAGTTGCTTTCGAACCCCAAAACTCGCTGTGCCAGAAATTTGTCCACCCCAAGGATCGGGCCCCCTGGCACAAACAGAGCAATATAGTGTACGCTGTTAAGTGCCAGGAGGATTGCCATGACTTGCCATGAGGAGAGCTAACACGTCAGGCCAGGACTCCGCAGTCTACACCCAGCTACAGGCCAGTTGCCACTCTTTCAAGGATGAAGATGTGCACATCCTTGACAGGGAGGAACCCTAGTTTGAATGTGGAGTCAGAGGCCATCTATGTGAAGATGGGGGGGGGGTGTTAAGTGTACATCTGTCACCATTTTACAATGCTGTGATTGCAACCATTCCCACATTCTCTGTGAATAGTACACATGGCCATTGAAACGCTCATCAATCCTCACAGCAATTTGCATATGCAACTGATCAGTTTCGGTCGTTATGCCACTGTATTGTTTATAAGGGTGGGGGATACCTGCAGTCAGTTGAGACTGAAGAAGTCACTTAATGAGTGATGAAACTTTTCTCTCTCAAACGTTGTGTCCAGATGAACTGATTCAGCTTTCTTTGCTCTTTAACCTGGATTATTGAGTATGCATAAAGACATTTTTCCCCAAGGAGTACATGTGCTCCTAAATGAAAACAATTAGGAGCACACCAAGAAATGTAGGCAGCCTGTAGATGATGATAAATCAAATCCATTACACCAGTTCATGGGGCATACCACACAACAGCTTTTGTAGTCGGGTCACCAACAAAGTATTCTAGACCAAAACTGCCAGCAAGTCAGACTAGGGCTGGGTATTGGCAAGGACCTCACAATACGATATGTATCACTATGCACTGGTCACGATACGATTGTATCACAATACATTGGTCATGATACGGTTGTATCACAATGCATTGGTCATGATACGATTGTATCACAATGCATTTGTCATGATACGATTGTATCACAATGCACTGGTCATGATACGATTGTATCACAATACATTGCGATATGATACATATTGCGATACATTGCAATACTCTACATGATTTACTGAAAATTTACAAATATAGCTGAAAATACAACTTGGTGCATACCACATGGGTAATCTAATATTCACATCACATTGTATTTTGGTAACTCAGCAGACAAATTGAGTCAGAACTATTTAATTCAAAAGTTCCATCCTAATTTATTAGAACGGTATTTGCATTGCACAGTGCACGCTGTGTCACTGAACACGCCGAATTGAAATGTAGATGCCATAACATCATATGAAAGTAAAGTGTGCATATTAAATATTCTTTTTGTGTCACTGAACAAATTGAACTGAAATGTAGATGCTATATCCTATGAAAGTAAAGTGTGCATATTAAGTATTCTTTTTGTGTCACAGAACACGTTGAACTCAGCTGCAATGTAGATGCCATAACATCACAACATAAAGTGCATATTAAGTATTCTTATTGTGTCCCTGAAAACTGAAATCCGTTTAAAACATCAATAACGTTTTTAATGTATCGATACGGGGGACTGGAAAATTGATAAAAGTATCGTACATTTTTTGTGCAATACCAAGCTGTATTGATTTTTTTTTTTGCATAGCCCTATGTCAGACACGCACACAACAGCAGACCATCGTTTCTGCTCAAACACAGACCCACACAATACTGTACCAGAACCAAACACACATGCCAAAGAGGTAAGCAGATGTGTTAATACTATACAGCATCTAGGCCTGTGCCTAACTAATATTAAAGGCATAGACCACCAAGTTATCTAAATTTACCAGCTGGTTTCTTATTGTGAAAATAGTCTAATAGAAAAAAAAATCAATATTCCACATCATTTCATCCAACATCATCATCAGCATCATTCTTTACTATCAGTAGCCAACTCTTTATTAAAAGTCCTACCATATTCGTTGAGAACAGTAGGCTATGATTGTTGTGCATCCCATCAGTTTCTGAAAGTACTATTTGCCTAAATATCTGGTATGATGGCATACATCTTTGAGTGCAGTCTCCTTTGTAACTCACCTCTTTGCTACTAGGTCCTTCCTGCTCACTGGCCTCCTGATCTGCTCCTGCCTCCTGGCTGTCATTCTGACCTCCCTCTGCTTCCTTAATACAACACCACATAAATGTGAAGCTCACCATTACCCAAACTATCATGCTCAGTATTAAGCCTGCATGACAGCCACAGAAAATACAGGCTGCATTATCATCTCTAAGTCCTAATTCTTACACATTTCAGCTTACTCTTGTTTTAGCCCTCCAAAAGTGCTGGAGATCTCCTCTCCTCTTGCTTATGTTGACTCTGTCAATGAAATCTAATCTGAGTTCAATAGACATACATTTGAACTAATACAATTAATCAGCCTTCAGCACACATGGCTTTTAAAATTGTTCAATTAACCAACCAAGCAAAACTCCTGCATTCCTGGGTGAGTACAAAGGAGTGGGTGTCTATTATAAAAGCTAATATCAAACAGGCAAAAGCCTAACTAAACCACCACAGCCACACAAAAGCCTAACTAAACCACCACAGCCACACAAAAGACTATTACAGTTAAATGACAAACTCTATATTGATGTCAAAACATACTATCTCTGCAACAACTAATCCTCCATTGTCTCACTGCTCATGACTGAGCACCAGTGTTAGCTAACATGACATTTTATATCGGTAATGAAATGCCAAGCCATAGGCACCGCTAGCTAGCTATTTAGCCAACATTGGAAATGAAAGAGTGTGCTATCACTAAGTAACATTAGGTAGCTAATGTCAGGTAAGGCAAACTTTGGCTAGGTAATGTTAGTTAGCGAAACTGTAATTTAAGGCAAAATTTAGAAACTAGCCCTGTGATGGCCCAGTGGCCTGTCCAGGGTGTCTGTCTCCCCGCCTGCTGCCCAATGACTGCTGGGATAGGCTCCAGCATCCCCGTGACCCTGACAGCAGGATAAGCGGTTTGGATAATGGATGGATGGATGGATTTAGAAACTAGCTAATGTTAAGTCAAGTCAATTTTATTTGTTTTGCCCAATATCACAAATTACAAATTAGCTTGGGGGGGGGGGTTACAGCAAGACAATATCCTGTCCTTAGACCCTTGCATCAGATAAGGAACAACTCTGTAAAAAAAAAAAAAAAAAAGCTTTAATAGGAAGAAACTTCAGGGAGAGCAGCAGAGGAGGGAGCTCTCTCCCAAGACGGACAACGTGCAATGGATGTTGTGTTTACACAATACAAAATTGAAAGAGGATAACAGAATTATAATGGAATTATAAAATATGTGATGAGGATGCCAAGCGGTGTCCACATGCCACCAGAACAGCCTAGGATCCGAGCCACGTGACCAGCGTGTAGACATAAAAAAAAATAAAACACATTAGTCACACGTCTCAGTGAGAGAAGGATATAACACTGAAACAGGATAACAAAATTATATGGATTTATAAGATTATATTTATAAGATATATTTGCGTATATTGGCGTTCACCCATACACACTTGACACAATCTAATTTAGAAACTCTGAAGGTAAAAAAGTAAAGTGCATTGAAATCGTTATCTAGTTACATTAACTCACAGCATCTCCATTGGCCGCCTGCAAGCATAGACTTTGATGAGGATGCGAACAACTGCGATGAAGCAGGCAGGCGAGAAGTTCAGCAAACGTCGAGGTTCAGATATGGTATTTAGGGGCGTCTGAAATCATATTGCAAGATTCTTCCAGGCATGAATGTGGAAAATATATTGTAATATTTACGATTGCATGTAAGAAGGATATGTAATGTTTCAGCTTCCCCAACCTGTTGTTTTTACCTCTTTTTGGGGGTCCAAGTCGTAATTAGGGGGGGTCAGACTCTCCCCATTCCCCCTGTAATTTGAACCGTGGATTACATACATTTTACTGTGCGTGTGTGTTCCTTCTCCTTGTGTGTAAATATTATGTGAAAACCAGTGGAGGACTATAAAAGTGAAAGACCCTAGGCATGGGCCTTAAAATATTGAAAACAACATCGACCTACTGAAATGTCAAAACACAGCTTTTTAAATGAAATATTGCAAGAGCTTTTTAAAATAAAAACTGATGGGCTTCATTTTTAGCGATGTCTTTGCGATACTTTTCAAATGCGTCTGTCCTTGACCGACTACGGTAAATTGTAATCTTTAATCCCACACTGCTTGTAAATTATTTTTCCGGTTTGCACATATTTTTAGGGGCAAATGCGAGTGAAATACTTGCACTGTAGAGCCCTGTCCAATGTTATCTGGTGCTTTCTTCTTTTGGAAAGGCAAGCAAATTGAAAATTCAGAGTTGAACTGTATCAGGAAGCAGTCCTCATTACAATGAAGGGGACACAATACAAGGTTGGGGTTGTACTGCTCAAAGATAGTGGTAAAAAGGAATTCTAACTACAGATTCTTCATTTCTTCTTCCTTTTGGAAGTCCATACAGAGGAAATTTGCCTTGGCACCAAAGAAAATGGAGTTGTCTTGATATTGTGGATACGCACTAACCAAACTCTTTCCGGCCTTCTCTCTACCTAACTTGTTTGAGTCGTCCAACCCCCGCTATACCTAACTTGTTTGAGGGCGGGTCAAACTAGCCACTAGGTGGGCATTATGAAAATATGTTTTAGAATGACGTATACGTATAAGTGATGAAAGAAAACACTGGCCATCAAACAAGGCATTTCAGGCAGTGTTTTCTATCGGAGAGAATAACTCCCTTTGCCGTGGACTTTGGGCTTTGTAACTGCGTATGTTTTACATGCACCCCCCAGCTATATAACACGCTAAAGGAAAGGGGCAACATCCTAAAAGCATGATATGAATTCTTTAATGACCAACATTCCTTGTTTAGGTATGTTTCTGGACAGAGCATATCATTGCCAAAAGATATGTTCACAGTCTGGGGCAGGGGTCGGGAACCTTTTTGACTGGGAGAGCCATAAAAGCCAAATATTTCTAAATATATTTCATTGAGAGCCATATAGTATTTTTAACGTATAATAAATTAAATATGTCTTACTTTTAATGCGACTTCTGGTGCTGCATGGTTTTGCTGATGGCCTTGTAGTCTGGTTCATACGTGGTGAGGTTGAGCTTCATGCAGGCGTTGAGGCTTCCATCAGTTAAACGTGAGCGTAGGTTGGTCTTAATGTTCCTCATATGCGAGAAAGACTGTTCACATGCATATGTAGAGCCAAACATGGTCAATACGGCAATACTCACACGCTGCATTGTGTGGTATGTCACAGGAAGCTCGTTCCAAGTTTTAAGAATCAGCTGGTCTTCAGGTTGAAGATTTTTAATTTCTGTCCACTTGTGTTCCCTCGCCAGCTCTGCTCGCTGTCGCGCAAGACTTTCCAACTCTCCATTAAGTGACTTGAACTTACTCATCCACATGTCTGATGCCTTCAGGTCAGCAACTTCCAGCTCAAAGTCTCCGATAGAGACCCCGGGGATGCATGTCAGGTCGATTTTGTCCATTGCACACTCATGTGGATGAGTGATGAACTTGAAAAGACCAGTGCGCGCACGAAATTCTCCAAAACGTGCTTTGAATGACTGCAGGAGATTGAACGTAAAGCCAGCTAGCTGCTGGAGATCCAGATGTTGAGTGGAGTCACTTGCTAAGCATGCATCTCTAAATTGTTGCAGTCTTTCAAAGTGCAGAAGACGACCTGTTTCAATGTCCCTGAGAAAGACTTCCAGCTTGCTTTCAAATGCAAACACTGCTTGTTGAAGGGATGAGATTGTATTTCCAATACCTTGCATTTTCACATTGAGCTGGTTCAGATGGCCAGTTATGTCCACGAGATAGTGAAACTGCAGGAGCCAGTCAGTGTTGTCTAGCTCAGGATGCTTGACGCCTTTCATTTCAAGAAAAGTCCGGATTTCACTCAGGCAAGCTGCAAAACGGCTGAGCACCTTCCCCCTTGACAACCAACGCACGTTGCTGTGTAAAAGCAGACCGGGATAATGATTCCCAACTTCTTCTAACAGAGCTTTAAACTGGCGATCATTTAAAGCTCGGGCAACAATAAAGTTGACCACTCGAATGACCAGAGACATCACCTCGCCAAGCTCCTGGCCACACGTCTGAGCGCAAAGCGCCTCCTGGTGCAGGATGCAATGAAAACTTAGGATGGCTCTCTTTTCATGTTCACGGAGAAGCGCTACAAATCCTTTGTTCTTCCCCAACATACAGGGTGCACCATCAGTACAGACAGAAATAAGTTTATCCATCGGTAGTTTTTTTTCTTTAGCAAACTCCATGAAAGACATGAATAAATCCTCTCCTCTTGTTGTCCCTTTCATTGGCAAAACAGCCAAGCTTTCCTCACGCAGTGTGTCACCTGCAGCATACCTGGCAATGATACTGCACTGAGATAGATGGCTAACGTCTGTTGACTCATCTAACGCGAGAGAAAAGTATGTCCCGGCGTTTATGTCCTTAATTTGTGTTTCCTCGACTTGATTTGCCATCATGATGCTACGATCGTGCACAGTTCTTGCTGACAGGGGCATGTCTTTTATTCGTTTGATTATCTTGTCTTTATTTGGGAAGTCATCAAACAGTTCATTGGCCACATCAAGCATGAGTGTTTTGGCATACTCGCCATCTGTGAATGACTTTCCATTCTTTACTATTGCCAAAGCCCCCGCAAAGCTAGCGGAATTCCCGTCACCTTGCTTGGTCCACACACGTAGTTGCTGCTGACTCGTCTGCACTCTCCGCTGTAGCTCCTCGCATGCCCTTTTCCTGCTGTCCCCCGCTGGATATTTCGATGCAAATGAAGCATGGTGCGTATCGAAGTGCCGCTTTATATTTGACCGTTTCATCGATGCAATTTTATCATTGCATATTAGACATACCGCAGATCCTGCTCTCTCCACAAATGCAAATTCCTCTGTCCACGCAGCCTGGAATGCACGGTTATCATCGTCTTTTTTTCTTTTCGCCATCTTTTCCGTTACAAGGGTTGAAGCGGATAAACTAGTTGGCTATCTGATAAAATTGATTTCTTCACCTTTACAATGACCCGGACATGCTCGCGAGCCATTGGTTCCCGACCCGACCCACGGGTGACCCGTGACCCGTGAAATTTATCTTCAAAACTAATTTCTGTTTACTTTAAAATGACACAGTATTATTAAGAAATATCACAAGTATTTTAAAATCAGTTCCAAACGGATTTTTTTGAGAAAAAAATAATTTTCAACTCAAAATTGTCTGGGAGCCATATGCCGTCACCGGAAGAGCCATATATGGCTCGCGAGCCATAGGTTCCCGACCGCTGGTCTGGGGGAATGTTCTGGCTTTCTCTGATGGAGTCCCATTGCTACATCTAAATGTATTAATTTAAGTGTGCCTCTCTGGATTGCCATATTTGTTATTTTAGGAGTGATTTCATTTTGGCACATCTCTAGCACTCCCCAGTCATGGAGCCTGTATTTAGGTCTCAATATATGATCTTCAAGAGGGACTTCAGCTTCATCAGGACAGGGGTCTTTCTATGTCAACGATGACTTTTGGTGGTAGCTAAGCATTAGGACGACCTTCTGCTATGTAGGGCATAGTCTGGCCTTTATTGGAATTATGTCAGCTTCCTTCGTGTCTTTTGTCTCCAGTTGTGGCATTCTAAGGAATAGCCTCCAGATGTTGGTTACACACTCAAAAGCTTAAAGTAGGACCAAAATCAGTAACCACATTTAACTTTTCATGTCTAAAAACCTTGAAAACGCCACAATCAAACATTCAGCAACATTTTTTTTAAATGACAAATAATGTTTACCTTTATTTAAAACTGTTCTCAAGAACTGTGAGGGATTGGTCTAGTCCTCATTAATATTCACGAGCTGACCTTTGAGTGACAAGTACAAGCAAGGGTTAACGGTAAGGGTGGGTGGTGTTTCAACTTTTTGATTATTTGCTCTGATTGGCTGTGTATAAACGAATGTGTCCGATGACACCATGAGTAGCGAAACTGCAGGTTCTTGAAGAAAGTCATGTATGACATGCTTTTTGTTCAGTGGAAGATTACTTCAAAAGGAATCTGAGAGAGGAACTCTACTTGGAAATATTCGCTGCCGAGCACATAACTTTAATCCCTTGAATGGAACCGTGGAGCTGGGGCTCGCTCACATTACAGCGGGCTGTTTCAGCTCCTTTTCTATCGGTGTGGTGACCTCTGGTGTAACCCTCAGCCGTGGCTCCAGAGGCACGTCTATCTTGCAAGCCTCAACCTGCTGCGATATTACAGGTCCATGCTCCTCAGCGTCTGCATTCAGCTCCCGAGGAGTCTCTTTGAGGTCCATTGCCAGGGTTTGTTATATTCAGCAACAACTTCATTTAGATGGTCGACTGACTGGAGAAACTGTGTCAACCTCCTGGAGAAAATTCACATCCTCCTTCAATATTTCAGTATCAAGTGTATGTGATCCAGTTATCTCATTAGTGGCCATCTTCGCCTCGGGGTGTGCTTTCAGCGGAGCAGCCACACTTTCCTGTCCTTTAGCTTGCAGTGAACCAACATTAGCAATCACCTCCTTCGTCTTTTCTTTCAGCAGAGGAGCTTTGCTAATGTTGAATAAGGCATGTAACTCTCCCAGAATTCCTCCTGTAAGCAGCTGTGGCATATTAGTCTCAATAAAGGCTTGCTTCAAATCATGTTCTGGGTTCAGAAGAGACATGGCCTCATTAAAGACTGCCTCCTGGTGAGTCAGGGTATCCCATTTTCATTCAAGGCACATTGACCCTTGCTGTGGAGAAAGACGGTGTCTTCTATAGCTTGGCTAATTGTGTCACAGACTGCCCTTATTTGTCTCTTTCCAAGCAAGCCCCCGGGCATCTCTGGCCCCACCTTCATAACTCGAAGAGCAGCTTTCATCATTACAATCCATATCTTGTCAGCAAGTTGAGCTAGTCCCAGTGGTAATACTTGCTACTGGCACACACACACACACACACACACACACACACACACACACACACACACACACTCACAAACACACGCACACACACTCACACTCACACTCTTTCCCTCTCAAATTGCCAAAATTGTTCTTTTATTTTTTAGATCATTTTCTAAGTTCAGTTTTAACTGGAGACACATGGTGATCAAAGAGCCATGGGAAATACAATAAAACCAATAAAGAGTGAGATACATGTATGAATCAAAAGCATTAATGAAATCATTAAAGTTAATAAAAAATTATGAGGAGCGACACGAGTTGATAAAACCGTGTTTCTTTGACCACTGAGCATGAATGGTTTCTAGAGTGGACAGATTGTTACTGTAACAGGGAAGATGATGGTGAGACAGTAAAACTGAGAAATGATAGGACAGCATAAAATACTCGATATAAAATGCTTGAGAGGCATTTAGTATTCACCACAGAGAAGGTCACACCAGACCATTAAACACCTGAGAACGAACTCGCTGACTTTTACTGACACCCTTACTTTTCTGTCTATCTATCTATCTATCTATCTATCTATCTATCTATCTATCTATCTATCTATCTATCTATCTATCTATCTATCTATCTATCTATCTATCTATCTATCTATCTATCTATCTATCTATCTATCTATCTGTCTGTCTGTCTGTCTGTCTGTCTGTCTGTCTGTCTGTCTGTCTGTCTGTCTGTCTGTCTGTCTGTCTGTCTGTCTGTCTGTCTGTCTGTCTGTCTGTCTGTCTGTCTGTCTGTCTATCTATCTATTTCTGCTGTCTGTCTGTATCTATCTATCTATCTATCTATCTATCTATCTATCTATCTATCTATCTATCTATCTATCTATCTATCTATTTCTGCTGTCTGTCTGTATCTATCTATCTATCTATCTATCTATCTATCTATCTATCTATCTATCTATCTATCTATCTATCTATCTATCTATCTATCTATCTATCTATCTATCTCTATCTATCTATCTATCTATCTAGGTGTGTCTCTGCTGTATCTATCTATCTATCTATCTATCTATCTATCTATCTATCTATCTATCTATCTATCTATCTATCTATCTATCTATCTATCTAGGTGTGTCTGTCTGCTATCTATCTATCTATCTATCTATCTATCTATCTATCTATCTATCTATCTATCTATCTATCTATCTATCTATCTATCTATCTATCTATCTATCTATCTATCTATCTATCTATCTATCTATCTGTCTGTCTGTCTGTCTGTCTGTCTGTCTGTCTGTCTGTTACTGAGAGTATGAAAAATAATTAAGTAGCGATAATGATTGAGTTTTAAAGGAAGGTCACATTTGGCCATTAAACACCTGAGAACCAACTTACTGTCAGTTACTGTCACCGTTGCCTTCAGTGAAGTTTTACTGGCTTTTTATGGAACATGATCATAATTTTCACTTGATATACTAGAAAAAGAAGGTATACCATTTGGGAGACGCTTTAATGTCTCTTTTTTATTTTATTTTATTTTTTTTTTTACTATGCAAAGCTAACTGGGCAGCCCAGACTTTCCAAGGATATGGCTTTATTTTGGCAGCTCATTTAAGACAACTTAACATTTCACTATTTCAAAATCTTTTTTTTTTTAATCATATTTGTTTACTATTAGCTGGATTGGTGCAGTTAACATTATTAGCTCTATTTCCATTATATGAGATTTTTCAGACTCTGTAGAATATTACTGCTATTACCATTGATTCCATGGTTACTAGTATAACTACTATTAACAGTGGAACTATTACTAGTACTAATGATCATAATATTACTTATCTTTATTTCTCTGCTTTACTATTTTCATAGCAGTACACAATGAACTCTAAACAGCAAACAAACAGTGACAGTAATGGGGACGCTTGTTTGACTAGGTCTAATTAAGACTCAAAGCTGGTCCAGGTCTACTGAGAAACATCCAGTTACCATAATAGGTTCTGAACAAACAATTAAACAAAATGCCTAGTGAGTGGGAGGGAGCGTAGACCTTGATGAGGGAGCTCATTCAGGTCTGTGCTTCCTCCCACTCACTATGCTCTGCCAGCGAAAGGCTCCTGGTACCACCAACACAACAGGGCCTAAGTTGCTCGCTAGACTCTTCTGTCGTTGTTCCATGGTGGTGGAACGACTTAACAAACTCTGATCAGTAGAGCCCCTCTCAATCTTTAAGAAAAGATGGAGGGCGTCCGGGTAGCATAGCGGTCTATTCCGTCGCCTACCAACACGGGGATCACCGGTTTGAATCCCTGTGTTACCTCCAGTTTGGTCGCACATCCCTACAGACACAATTGGCCGTGTCGGCAGGTGGGAAGCGGGATGTGGGTATGTGTCCTGGTCGCTGCACTAGTGCCTCCTCTGGTTGGTCGGGTCGCCTGTTCGGGGGGGGGGGAGGAACTGGGGGGAATAGCGTGATCCTCCCACGGGCTACGTGTACCCCCTGGTGAAACTCCTCACTGTCAGGTGAAAAGAAGCGGCTGGCGACTCCATGTGTATCGGAGGAGGCATGTGGTAGTCTGCAGCCCTCCCCGGATCTGCAGAGGGGGTGGAGCAGCGACCGGGACAGCTCAGAGAGCGGGGTGATTTGCCAGGTACAATTGGGCAGAAAAGGGGGGGAGGGGAAATCTTTAAGAAAAGACTAAAGACCCAGCTCTTTCACAAACACTTGTGCAGTTGATGGTGCCTCTGTGCACTGCCTGTTGGCACCTACATCCTATCGGGCTCAAAGTTAGCTTTATGCCGCTTACTGGTGTTGTTCTCTCCTGCCTAGATCCTTGCTCGTGTTGCACCAGCTCTCAGACGCACGTCGCTTTGGATAAAAGCATCTGCTAAATTGCAAAATGTGCAACACCCGGCAGTTGGTGCAAGCAATCAACAAGTTCATAAAAACGGGCTTTTAGTTGCTTTAGTGAGAGATCACGAGCCATATTCCCCCGCGTGAAGACACTCTCTGCTGTTAATGGGCCTAAACTATGCAACACTGAAGTAGGGCCCAGAAGAAGAAGAACGTGTGCGTGTGCATGTATAGATATGTGTATGTGTTTGGTAATAACGTGCTGCTGTGAGGTCTCCCTATACAGAGTGTCCAACCCAGTGGTTTTCTTACTCTCAGTACGCAGTGCAATAGGTCTGTATTTAAGCTGCAAACCATGAAAGTAAAAGGAGATTAATGAAACACAATTCCTTGTAAGTGCTGACTCAGAGTCTGCTTCTCACAAGGACAGGGCCCAGCGCTGGTTACTGGGATGGAGTTTATTGTCACACAGCATGTCAGGCTTTGTGATATGATGAAAGTCAGCTGGACGCAGAGATTTGCAATGCATTTAAAAATTACATGGATGCACAAGTCTACGTTTGCAGATGTTCTCACTTCATTCAGCTGAAGTCAGTACAGTACAGTCAGTGAATATCCCCCCCCTCCTATTCGATCTCCTAATTAGCAAATGTGTTTTCGTCTGCACTGCAGACAAGGTCGTTAATAGAAAAATCAGAATATGGATGAGCCCATTTTTACCTCAAAATAGGAGCTTGTAAGATTAGAATAAGGCAAGATCCTGTTTTATTTCCCTCTTATTCCACCCTTGAATTTGTAATTAACAATAATGATAGAAAGTGTACGAGGCTGCCCCCCCCTTCATATTTAACCCTGTAGCCCCCCGGTAAACAGTCAGCATAGAGAACTGGCAAATGATGATAAAAACGACTGACAATGTGGATCAATTTGGAAAAGCTGTCGTTTGAAGGGAGGACACGCTGTCCTCTCATGTGCCTTGAAATCAACCCCCCCCCCCCGAATTATCCCCCTCGATGCAGTTGAAAGAGACACCAGACCGAGGGATAGACAGTACAACACAACACGACAGAGGCTCATGTAGATGGGGCTACTCATCCACCCAAATATGTACCACCTAGTGTCATATTGTGCTGATATAGAAAGCAAGGTATGAAATGATTGGGGTTTTTTTTGCAATAAGACATAAATATATCATACAGGAACAGGAAAGGAGAGGCGATGTTACTTGAAGAGATTTGTTTGCAAGCCACACAGTAGTAAAAATTGCACAACGCCAAAAAGGGAGTAAGAGAGAGGAGTGCAAAATAGAAATGACTTGGCAACACATTCGAAGCGTGCACCACTGTGGGTGGCAGTGGACTGTTGTAGTCTACATAAGACCTTTATTTGAAAAGAAGTCTCTTCAACTGGATTACCTTGAGTACCCACAAAGAACTTTACAATACCGTCGGAGAAAGAGAGGTCGGTAGTGTGATAGATAGATTGTTAGAGAGAGAGAGAGAGAGAGAGAAGGAGGGAGAGAGCAATAGATAGATTGTTAGAGAGAGAGAGAGAGAGAGAGAGAGAGAGAGAGAGAGAGAAGGAGGGAGAGAGCATTGATAGATTGTTAGAGAGAGAGAGAGAGAGAGAGAGAGAGAGAGAGAGAGAGCATTGCTCAGCAGTGTGATTTTCATAAATGGTCAAACAAGGCATGGTTTACTCATTACCATGTTTATCACTGATGAGCTAACTAAGGCTGAATCGCTATTATTGTTTGCTGCCTTTCATCCAAGGCATTTTTGGGATTCTGGTGGCCACAATGGGGTGAATTCATGAGTCAGAGTACTTCCAACTAACAGAAAAAGCTGTGCTCATCAAATATTTGTTTCACTCATCTTCATTTTGTTTATATTCTTCATAAGTGATTCCTGTATGGGCCACCCACAGATATGTGCACTGGCAGTACTGGAAGCAACTGTGGGTTAAATCACTTGAAAATGGAAAATACCATGACTGTATGTGAAGTCACCGGTAGTGCATCACCCTCCTGACTGTCCCCCCCCTCTTTTTTAAAACAAACAAGGCATACTTTATAAAGGGTTTAAAAGTGGTTACTGACTGCTTTGTTGATATGAATAACTAATTTATGAACGTTACAATCGGTAATAAGGCCTAATAACCCACCGATAAGAATACTTTTTGGGTTGCCAGGTCGGGGGGCCCATGTGTGGGGAGAGCCTCCATAGACATTCTCTCACAAACCCCATGTGATCAGACGAAGACGGCCATATCGGCAAGCGCTGTGCGCGCACAAACGAGGCGACTTGAAAACGCCTCGCAAAGCGCCTGCGTGAAAAAGGCATTTGATCAGGAGCCGTGGCAAGTGCTGCAGCCGTGGTTAAGTCTAGGTGTACTGTTTAATTTCGGGGTTATGGTGAGGAAGTGGTTCAATTTAGGGTGAAGGTTACACGGTGGTTAGTGAGGCTGTGGTCTCCCATCCTCGGGAAGTATTTCAATTAATGCGTTACAACGTCTTCATACTGATATGTCGTGCATGCATCAATACACGTGTTATCGAGGGCGGGTAAAGTGATCAGTGACCACTGCTGTCCCCTTTATGAGAGTGCGGTGCCGGTATGGCACTCAGGGGCGTCAGGTTAACCCTCGTGTTGTGTTCACCAGTTGCAACACGCTGACCCGGGGAAGAAAACATCTCGTCTTCAATCTCAGCTATGAGCACTGGCTGTCTGATGTCGATAGTCGTTATTTTACAACCCCTCGTTTCGACTCGAGCAGAGCACGCTGCGGGGGTTGATCTGAGCGCGCGTGGCTCGATCACAGACGACGGATTACGGATTATAGATTATAGACTAGAGGTCTGTAGATTATCGTGCGTGTCCCTTTAAGAGCTGGTCTTCGGGGTGGCGCTTTCTCCCCATCAAGGCTTCTTGATATTAATAGCGCTGCTGTGTCTTCCTCCTCTGACGTAATGCCCACAGCTAGCTTACAGACGGAGACAGGCAGGCAGGCAGGCAGGCAGGCGGGCAGAAAGGTCCTGTCACAGCGAGGCGATAACACTAGTCCGAAACCCCCAAAGCCGAACCCCAACAACACCGGATGACGAGCCGCTCTGATTTGGCATGCCCGGCAAATCTCCCGAGTAGCGTCATCGTCACCATGTGGGAATATCGTGTGATTGGAATGAGAGAAAAACAGAACACTCACTAAAGTAGTCGATATTAGCTTAGTTGGTTTCGATGTGCTGCCGCTGAAGCCGTAACTCTACACCCCCCCCACCACCACCTCCACCACCTCCTCTCAGACCAAACAGAAAGACAGCCAAGAAACCAGTCACCCCGAGTCGACATCATCACCATCACCATCATCACCATCATCATCATCAACCAAAAAAAAAAGAGAGAAAAAAACGTCAAAGAGACGAACCAGCCAGCCAGCCGGCAAAACCATCCATCCAGCCAGCCACCATCTTAACAGGCTTGCTGAGAGATACACGCGAGAGAGAGGGGAGAGAGAGAGAGGGGAGGGAGAGAGAGAGAGATAACGAGGCTAATGCTATTTTGATCAACAGGTAAGCGGCGCGGAGAAAAGAAACCCCCCCCATACACACACACACACGACACAACACAGCGACACAACACAGCGACACAACGCACGAGCTCGTGGGTTTGCAGGAGGGCAAACAAAGCGGAGAAAACAAAGCGGCGGACGCCGCTGCGCCGCCGCCGCCGGGCTGCGAGTAGTTTCCCCGGGATGCGGGGCTCTCACGTAGGTCGGACAAGTGTGCTAATAGCAGGGGGGGAAGGAGATTTCTATCGCCGCGGCTTTACCGAGCAATGGAGGGTTGCATTTCGGTTGCGCGTGTGTGTGTGTGTTGGTGGGTGGGTGTGTGGGTGGGTGAAGGGGGTTGAGATGGTGAGAATGGGAGATCGGTCCGGCCGTCATAGTTTTACGACGAGCAGTCAAGTCGCTTTGCGTCTTATGTAACTAACGGCCTGAGAGCGGCGGCGAGGAAGGAAGGAAGGGGGATTTGCTGAATGAGAGAGAGAGAGAGGAGGGGGGGGGAGAGAGAGAGAGGAGGAGGGGGGGGTGGAAGAGTGCAGCGCCGCTTTGAATTCACATGGCATTTAGATTTGGTTAGGTCATACAAACGCCACACAAACACCAATAAGGGGCTACTGGGGACGCGATAGCCGGCTTCTGGGCTGCTTAGGCTCAATCTGGAAACACACCAAGGACGCGGGGATGACTTTGTCGCTGCAAGTAGGTTTGTGTGTGCGTGTGTGTGTGTCCGTCCGCGCGTGTGCGCGCGCGGGCGCGCGCGCCTTGCGTTAGTTTCTTATTTTTTCGTTGATTTGTGTTGTTGTTGTTGTTGTTGTTGTACCCACGCTGCGACGCGACCGTTTTAACAGCTCAGAAAACCTCGTGGAGGATTTGGGATCGTTTTCTCAATATACACGGATCTGCATTACTGGACGTTGCTCTCTCTCCCCCCCACCCCACCCCCCTCCTCACCCCCTCTCCCCCCCTCCTCTCTCCCCTGCTATTTTCATTGATTCATTGTTGTTGTGTTTGCGGCGCTACTCCGACGGCAAAACTTGATACTCGAAGTTCGGATTTCTTCGTCCGCCTAGTGACGCACGCAGCGGAGAGGTTTAGGGTTAAATAATACGGGATTTAGTTACCCGCTTTCTTTGAGAGAGAGAGAGAGAGAGAGAGAGAAGCAGAGAGAGAGAGAGGGGGAGAGGGGGGGTTGGTGTCGCGCCGTGATGGAAGTCTATAAGCGCGGATCAAAGTGGTGCGATGTTGTTACTTAAAGTGATCTCGGGCGAACGCGCTCGCGCTGGTTTCGCCTCTCGCATTGTTCGGAAGTCGGGAGAGCGAGCGCGTGGTGGATGTGGGGCTGTCGTAAAGATCAGCGACTTTAATCCCGCCGGCAACTTAACGGCACACTATCAATCAGCTCGGCCGTCGGTTATCTATCCTCCCGGTTGTTGTTGTTGTTTGTGTTGTTGCTGCTGCTGTACCGGGGAAGGCCGACACACCGGGGAAGGCCGACTCGCGTTTCCACTCAACTTTGAAAAGTTTTGTCCTTCTCTTCCTCCGTCGTAAGTAACTGTGATGTTCCTTTGAGATAAGAGAGCGGGTAGGCATGACAACAGGCTGGGGAGAGCAGGGTATGCGGAGCCAGTACAATGAGGCACACACACACACACACACACACACACACACACACACACACACACACACACACACACACACACACACACACTGCAAGCAAGCTTTTTTAGATAGCCCACACAGTTCTCCAATTTTGCAAACCAACCCCCCCCCAAAAAAAGAAGTACCACCGATGGGGTCGACTTTTCTATCCTACTCATAATTCTGAATAATATTCCTTTTTTTTCCCCAAAAACCCTCCAAAAAAGGTGTCCAGCCAGGCTTGTTAACTTCTAACCCTTGCGTGCAGTGTACTGAAGTGTACATGGACACACCGTAGGCCCGAGTAGCTGACCCGTCCCTGCCTTCTCTCCCCCCTTCTCTCTCCCCGGTGCTTATGTGCTAGGTAAGGCGGTGGAGCTGTAAAAGAAAACAACCGATCGGACCAAGTCGTGAGTGCTCTGCTTTTGGGTTGTCAAGTATAAGAATGTACACCCTTCACGTCTCTCGCTGCAGTGTTTTACAGCCTTGCCAGCAAACAGACTCAAAATGCGGCCGTGATCAGTTCTGTTCGGGACGGATAACTCGTGCGTCCGGATTTTCACATGCTCTTAAAAGTTAGGCCGGTCCTGAAAAGTTCGACTGTCTGCAGAGTCCGGCGCTTCGCTTCGCTCCGAACCTGGCCGGAAGTCACGCGTTGCATCCTTAGGATATTTTTGAAAATATGTGGGTCGATTTTTGTGACGATTCTGTGTGCACGGCAAAATATACAACGTTTTTTGTTTTTTTCTCTCAAGTCAGCCACAGACATTTGCAATCTCTTCATTTGGGGTGCAAAAAGAAAGAAAAAAATTAAACCCCTACTTGAAAATTACTATTTGAAGTTTATATGAAACGTTTAGATGCGATTTATAGTGATACATCGCATCAACTCTGAAGACAAAAAAGCCAGCTTTTGGCCACACTTTGAAATATTAACGGCGGAAGGAGCCACGTTTCTTTTCAGTGATCCTTAGAATTGCATAGATGATTATTATTGCTATAATTACAACAGCAACAATAGCTATTATTATTATTATTATTATTACTATTATTATTTCTATTATTAGCATTATTATTACGTCAACAAACCCGAGGGTTTTACAGCACAAGTCCTGTTTAGTTTTACCTTTAATGTGGTCCAGTTTCTGTGCAAGGTATGAGGCCCGTTGGTGTACGTCTCAACTATTTTCTAATACGGCATTATAACGCGTGCTTTCCAAGCCCCATCTCTCTCATTCTGGAATGCTGACAAGGTTCCATAAAAGTTATATATGTATATATATTTATATGTTTATTTATCTAAATATATATATATGTGTGTGTGTATATATATATATATATATATACATATATATATATATAAAACCGGGCATTTGGTGATGTTATTATTGTGACTCCAGAACATGTAAAAGTTCAGTAAAAGTAAACTAGGACTATATGAATCTCCAATTTGCTTTTCATCCTGCTTTGGTATATCGATGACATTATTAGTCTGATTTCGGACCGTATGCCGAGTTCCATAAAAGCGCTCAAAACTTCGGTCCGTCAGGTTTTGTAAGGTCTCTTTCAACCCTAAACCTCTGTGCTTAACCACATAATACCAGGCTCATTGTGCAAACATGGCATTCTAATGCAGAAATGCCTTATTTAAAACCCAACGGAACAAATATATATATAAATAAATAAAAACACAGAACACGAGTTCTACCTACCTGGGCCTTTTTATATTTTCCCTAACTCTGTGTGTACTGTGCTCCTGAGCGTAGCGGCTGTTAACCACCAACTGTACAGCTATTCCTGTTCTCTTTTGCACGCAGATCCCATCGATGTGACGTCTTTGTCCAACATTTACAAAGCGCATTAAAAGTAAACCCGAAGTTCAATCCGTCTATGCAGCTAGTATCTATATAACCTTCCCTAAACCCCCCCCCCCCCCCATGCTTTTCCAGACACTGGGTATTATCGTATATTACGGCCTTGTTCGTCGCCGCTTTTAAACGTCCAAAGAGTTGACGACTTCCTAAGGAGAACTTATACTTGTAAAACCTTTTTTTTCCCCGCGTGTGTGTACACGTCTTTGTGTGTGTGTGTGTGTGTGTGTGTGTGTCGGTCTTGTCTGTGTGAATGGAGTGCGAGAGCGTACTGGTTTTTTCCCCCGTGTGTATGTTGGGGAGAGTGCTTCGGCTTACTCATATGGCTGCAATATGTGAAGTGTCTGTGGTGGAGCGGGAGAGAGAGAAAGTTTGGAGAGAGAGAGAGCGAGGGAGAGAGAGGGAGAACACATGGAGAGAGGGAAGTCAGAAATGTCCTGTTCAACTAGTTGGAATGTATCTCTTGTATTTTATTGATGGTTTGATGTTCTGTAAGACATTATGGAGAACAACTCCAGTGATTTTGTGGGCTGCCATACAGTTGTCTTTGGTAGTTTCAAAAGAAGTGCCAGAGCAAAAAAAAAAAAAAAAAAAAAGGCCTGCGGGTTATATGGAGTGTGAAAAGGTGACTTCACGTCCGTTAAAAACTGATTTGTAATAAGATTTCGCAGAAACGCGGAGGGGGTTTTATCGGCTGGCACGTTTGAGTCCGCCGCGTTAAAAAGAATCGGCATGTTGGAGGCGTTTTGAAGAGCGAGGGGCAGGGAAGTGCTGTCTGCACCTCGCGCTTTCCTCCCAAGTCTTTTGTGTTGAAAGGAAGGGAAAGTGATAGTTAATCGGGCTAGATGGATCTGTCTGACAGCTAATATAATGCTCACGATCAAGGCTTGTTCCGCGGCCTGGTAATACCAGGGTGTCTAGTGAGAGAAAAAACAACTCTCAGTACATTGAAAGAAGTGAAAGATTGATAACTTCGGTGTCCTGTTAAGATGTGAGTCAAAACAGACCTTCTAAGCATGAAAACACTGTAGTTCATAATAACAGCTCATCAAGACCCAAAGATGCATCCGCACATCGATATGCAGAACCACGGGCAACTTTTACGGACCTACGTAAACCGGCCAAAATCTAATTTTGCCACCGATGCCGGATAAGAATAGACAGATCATGCCGGGGGGGGGGGAGTTGAAAGGATTTTGGGAAGTTTGTGGCATTTGTGCAAAACCCTGTAGACATTTCACATACATGCGACAGATCCTGTGAAACCTAACGGTAGACTACTGTCCACCTCTCGTGACCTCTCGAACCAGCGTGTGCATGGAGGCCGGCCGCCCGTTTAGGTATTTGTGATTGTTACGGGTTGTATGTCGTGCACCTGAATTTGCAACGTTTTTTTTTTTGTTTTTTTTTTTGGGTTTGGTATGAGCTCGAACCAGTCGTCAGTTGTCTGTTCCTCTGCCACCGTCTGGACTAACACCGACTCGCAAACCCCGCTCCTGCAGACAATCGAGGTTTGGGAGTTTCGACTTGTGGTAATCTTGTAATCTCGCTCACAGACCCGATTCACAGACAAGTGGCCCGGTCGGTGGGTGGATGTGGCAAAGCAGTTTGAGAACGGCCTTATTAAATTAGTTTACGTTGAGTCTGAGTGTTTCTGACAGTTGAGACAGTTTGGTAATTCCTTTTTGGAAACAACAACAATGTGGGCTGCTTTACACTCCTCCGCTGGTTGCTCATTTTTTTGTGTCTCCCCCCCCCTGAGGACATTGGGTGACACGTGAGGGGATTTTGTGGCATTTGGGTTAACCTGTTTCGGGGAGTAATAGTGTTAAAGCAGCATAGCGGTGGTGGAGTCGATGGAGGCGATGGGGTCAGCTGGGAAACAAATCGGGGTGAGAGAAAAACACATTTTACATTTTAAAAGTTTGGCTTTCTTTTTTTGTCTTTTTTTGTGTGCCTAACAATTGCTTTGTGGGGCAGTTTGGGGTGAAAGTGTAATGATTCTTGCGACTGCGTTGGGCGTTTGCCTCCTCGCTTCAAAAGCTTTCGTGGACTTGAGGATGTGGGTTTTTTTTGTTTTCCAGTTTATGGAGTCTTTTTGGGTGCATAATTAGAACGGGGTAATTCTGTTATCAAATCCTCACCCCTTGTGAGGTTGTCCTCGGAGTGTACTTGGCTGAAACAGGTTTAGGATGGGGGGGGGGGTTATCGATGGGGTCTGATGGTCCGAGGGTGGTGGTGACACTTTCTCTCTTTCTGCTGAGATCTTGCATTGATTCGGGTGGAGAAGTCCTACAAAACAAAACAGTTGTCCGCCTGGGCTGTCTGTTGTCTTGTCTTAGACGTACGGCGAAACCAACTCCTTGAGTAGGGGTAGAGACCTTCTTTTATTTTATTCTGTTTTATTTATTTATTTATTTTTTCAGATTTAAAAAAAAATTTTTTTTTTTTGGTAGAATTTTGCTTCATGTGGACACACGGCTCCTGTTTGTTTTCTGCTGCGCTGTGCTAACAGCTTCGCTGTTCCAGTAAGCAGGAAAGAATAACATTTAGTAGAGCACATTAGCCGTTTGTGATCTCAGTCAACCCCGTCTAGGGTTCAGACAAAGGAAAGCATCCATTTGTCAGAGGCGGTTTGTTTTTAGAAATAATCTTATTGCAATGCTCCTGGCTCTCTTGGCTCGTAGTCCTGTAACTAACTCTCCCCAGTTATTAGGCCTCCTCCTTCGCTGATATCCAAGAGACACAAATGCCTTTATTCCCTCCCCTTTATTAGCTGTTACTCGGTCTTGGTGATCCAGAGGTCTGAATTATCCTGTTGTAGTCATTGTTAGTCATTGTGGAGAAGCGTGCCTGGTTTATGTTTATAACGTCCTCTGTGTCTGAGGTCAGCGCGGCCTTGTTTAGACTTGAGCTTGTCTGTGATGTCTATTTCTAAACTTTTTAGCCCGTCTCCCAGGCCTGCCGCCTCAGACAGCGGACACACGGTCTCAGTTTAGGGTTAGGTGATTATTTTTTCTACAGGTTTTCAGCTTCCACCCCCCCCACCCCCGACTCTGGAATCCCAAAGAGGAGACAACTTTTACTCCTGTGATCATGGAGAGTAAATCTCGCATGGACAATGATGGGGAAGATGGAAGGGTGTGTGTGTGTGTGTGTGTGTGTCTGTGTGTGTGTGTCTGTGTCTGAGAGAGAGAGAGAGAGAGAGAGAGAGAGAGAGAGAGAGAGAGAGAGAGAGAGAGAGAGAGAGAGAGGGAGGGAGGGAGAGGGAGAGAGGTAGTCTGCTGCTTGAGTGGACTTGCCACATCCCCATGGACTCTTGACAAAGCGTGTTGAATTTCGGCCTGCAACTTAAGTTGCCGCAACAATTTGGGGGACTGTTTTTAATCTCCGCGCGGCCCGACTTTTGGTCCTTACGTGTCCCTCTGGCCTTTCATAACAAGTGACTTATGCTTTATTTAGTTGTGACAGCATGCTGTTGATGTAGCGGGCAGACTTGTCGGTGTTTGTTTTGACCCTCCCTGAGACGTGGTGGTGGATGATGTGTGCAAATGCTGTTCCCAATCAAACAGTGATCGAGAGTCAACTCTCGAGAGCAGCACCGGGGAGCCCAGTTTGGATATTACCCTGTTCCACCCTGTGTGTAATAACGCTCGTTTTCCTTAAAACGTTCCGTTGAGCCCGCCGCTGGAATGCTAATTAATGAGTGGTTAATGAACACGCACATTTTTACAAGGCCCAAAGTATGACGGGTGTCTCCAAGTCTTTAACCCCTCAACCCTGTTAAACCCCGTGCAACAGGTAGCGTTAGCGCCCAGGCTCTCGTAGAACATAGCAAAACTATTTCCGTCCAACGCAGCCGATTTGTACGTCTCTTGCAGATGACAAACAGGTTTAATCAGACTGAACTTCCTGAAACAGAACATTAACCAGCCGACGAGGTCCGACGGACGGCTAGTCTTCATTAAAGCCATACGGCCCGCCCGTACACCGTTTGACCATGTTTTGTTGGCTACCTCTGTTCAGTCCATCTGAGATGTGTTATAGGCTGTGTTAACTTTTTCAGATTTACAATCTCGTTCAGCAGACGCTTTTATCCAGAGCAACGCACATCTGAGAGTTAACGCAACGCAAACAAGGATCTAGTCAGGAGGCGACAACGCAAGTGTCAAAAAAACCAGGTTCAAGTCCGGCAGGACATAGGTTGTCAACAGGCGGTGCAGAAAGGCAAAGGTGCATAGAAGCCAATTTCTTATTTGTATTTTTTAATACCATCAGGTGTGGCGGTGTTGGAGAAAGCTTCTTTTCAGCTCGCAGAGGCTTCACGGGACGTTGGCGGTGTGCTTTGAAGGCCGTGCGTAGCCCGTCTGCCGGCTCTGTTGTGTGTTAAGCGCCACGGAGAAGCTCATCAAAATCGGTTGTGTGTTTCCTTTACAGAGGGCTCCCATGTGTCAGCTGACAAGTTGTAGCCGTGCCGTGACAGGACGCCGTTTAAGATATTTAAATCAGCGAGGAGGATTTATGTGTGCCCACAGACCCACAGTAGGCGTTGTTGAGATATCAGTCAAGAGCACTTATAACAGTTTACTGGTCGTACACGAGTTCGCCCCAAAATAGCCACTGTAGAGTCGTAGCAATATGGGGCGAAAAGGACCCCCCCCCCCGTTACATGATGCATCGGAGTGAGGTCCGGCGCAGTGTAACTCACTTTCAAGAGGGATTTCTGCTTTTGCAAGATTCAATTTGCTATTTTGGCTAATTTGCACAAGATAAACTGGGGTTTTCCTCTGATCATGTCTTTCTGAGATGCACTCATATGGCCCCTCGGAGACAGGCATGCGCTTAATGGAGGTAGGAGCTTTAATTGGCTGTTTTTGGCCATGCTGTGCATGCTGAACAAGAGCTACGCACTTAATCAGCACAATTACAATCTGCTGTATAGCACCTGAACTGCATTCATTTGTCTGTTTCCCGGCGTGCCTGGTTTGTTAAACAGCATCCGCTCGGGAGGGACCGAAAACATCGTCGGGGGAGAGTAGCGATGGCGTGTGTGTTTGTGTTCATAATTTCCGTGTTGAACTCGCCAGCGAGGGTACTTCTCTCATACCTTGCCATGATGCACACCCTCCACTCCCCCCCCCCCCCCCAGGCGCAACTTCATCAATATTCCCCCCAGGTTTTCACCAAGCGCAGGGCAGGACGGACAACACCCACGGACGTGGAAAATGTGACAGTGTGACGTTAATGGCGTGTGGATTTAAACGTAATCCAGTGTTGTGGGGTTTGCTCTAACGTCGGGGAGAGTTTTCGCCGCGTCGGGGCTGAAAGAGGCCGTGTAAACCCGCGGAGGCGTAAAACGCACTGGACCGTTTTATTCAGGTAGACACACTCCCAACATCAAGGGACGACATTTCCGTAATTCTCATAGAAGCCGGCGGTGTTAAAACTAAAACCAGCTCACTACGAACTAGCAGGCTGAGCGGTTGGGTCTGAAGTAGTCACGGTTTGATGCTTTCGCTATAGGCGACCACCATAAATGAACTCATATGTGTTGAAAAACAACATTTTTTCCCCCCCCCGTGTTTGTCGTCCCCCGCGGATCTCTGTGGGTATCTCTGACACTCGCGCGCTGTGTTATCAACAGCGGTGGACTCGCCACTCATTTTCAGCATCGGGGTTATGTTGGCTGTCATTTAAAGTTATGAAAGTTAAGATTAGATTTGAAAGGCGCCCGCGGCATGGTAGTGACGAGAAGCATCCCAGGCCCTTCAGTCTGATGCTTTGTCGAACCCTGGATCGTTTTTATATCTTGTCATAGGGTCAACGTGGAAACTTCTCATGTTGACAGGTTTTTTTTTTTCCTCTTCTCTCGTTTGTGTACTCTGAATAACATCCGCTTCCTGATGTTACTGTACTGAGAGTGCAGAAACCTTTGTCCTACCAACAGTTGGTTATCACATCAGTGACTGTATAGATGTTATCAGCACTCTGCTCCTCTCGAGACGTCAGATCTGTCTCGCTTGTTGCCCGGCAATGACTGAGCAAAGCGGGGATGGCTGATTTCTGCACACAGGGGGGGCTAACTGTCGCCCGAGAATAAAGTCAGACCAAGAATACGTGCACACACACGCACACACACACTCTCTCACACACACATTCAGTTGCCTCATCTCACATATCACCCTCTTAATCTCGACTGATCTTTGTCATCTTTCTGCTCTTGCCCTCCCTTACTTTCACTTTGTCTCTTGCCTCTCGGGGTCTGCCTCTTTTGCTGGCTCTATTTTGGTTACTCTGTCAGTTGTCTGATCGATCAAACGTGGCTTACTTTTTAGAGAAAGCGCCGTATTTTTTTGTGCAATGCACAAAGTGGGATGCACATTTTCTACCTGTCCCGGCACGGCCAGTGTTGTTGTGTGCGTGTTTGTGTTTGTGTTGGACGTTGCTGTATTCCCCGAGAAATAATGTCGCCCTCCCGTCTGTGGCTCAGCTACTGTCACCTCAGATGTAATGGAAAACTCAACATTCATGTAGTAATCACTACGCCATCCCCTCCGCTAGATTTGTGTTGCCTCCAGGTCGGGGTTGTGGAGGTGTCGGAAAGCCAAACACGCCTCCGCCAAGGCATGCGGCACTGTCAGTCCTATAGATGGTTGAGGAACAAATAACGCCTTATTGCGTTGCTGGGCGGGTCTGTGTGTGTGCAAAATATGTAAAGCCCTTTGTGTAATTGCACGGAGAACTTTTATTAAACCTGCATTTGCATGTGTAACCCGACCAGACGAGGAGTGCTTTGGAAAGACGTTTGATAAAATTACTCTGTGTGTGTGTGTGTGTGTGTGTGTGTGTGTGTGTGTGTGTGTGTGTGTGTGTGTGTGTGTGAGTGTGTGTGTGTGTGCGCGCGTGCGTGCACGATGCCTTTTGAAACCTAGTTTCAAATGTGTTTTCATGCACACACACACAGGTATATATATATATATATATATATATATATATATATGTGTGTGTATATATATATATATATATATATGTATGATATTTGTGTGTTTGAGTATGCAATATGAAGTGCTGTGTTTCATTTCTTCTACCAGTGAGTATATGAGTACCATTGTTTCAGTTTTACCTCGTTATGTATAGCTGCAAGAGAGAGGGGGACTCTCTTTTACTGCTTTTGAAACCAGCCCATTAGCTCTCGCTTGCACACACTCGCATGCGCGCATGCACTCGCATACACACACACACACACACACACATATGCTTACACACACCCATTAGTATTGTAGTCTGGGGTCTGGCTAAAACATCTGGTGGCGGAGTAACTTTTCAAAGTAGTCTTTGTCCCGACTGTATGTGTGTGTCTGTGCGTGTGTGTGTGTGTGTGTGTGTGCGTGTGTGTGTGTGAGTAATAAGGGGCAGACGTTTTATGGCGTCCTGTCAAATTAAAACTGATTTAAAACTGATTTAAACGACTAAAGTTATTTGTTCTTTTTTTTTTTTCTTCTTATTAAGTGAATGGCCAGGCTAGCCTTTTGATAAAGTTTGGTGTGTGTCTTCGTGTATTTGTGTATGTATGTGTGTATGTGTGTTGTATTTAAATTATTAAAATGTCGTTGTGAGTGAGTAGCTAAAACTTTTTTTTATTATTAAATGAAGTGAATGTCCAGCCTAGCGTCCATCTGTGTTATGTATAGTTGTGTAATTTTGTTTGTGACAGGCGGCCTAGCTGGACTCTCGCGGGGTAAAATAATACAGGGAGGAGGAAGAAATGGGACAGTTTACCACCTTGATGCTGTTAAAGCAAGACATCTGTGCCCTAACCTGATGGAGCCTGATGGGGCACAATGAGCTCCAGTCATGTCTGGCTAAACATCTCACCTACTGCCGTGGGCTGGGTGACGGGGTATTTTGGTAGCAGTGTTGCTGGCAGGTTCGGGTCCTCGGGCGGGGCCTTAAGGATGGTCAGGGCTGATGTCCTCTGGACTGCCGCGTCACGGCAGGTAAACCCGGGAGTAAAATAATGAGGAGTGACGCTCTTCTCAGGCTCGCTATAGTTGTGTATTCCAGTGCGTCCTCCTCTCATTGCATCCTATGTCGACGACATGTAGGTATCGTTCAGCGTCTATGGGGGCACAGTGGGTGTCCTATAGACCAGTGTTTCCCAACCCAGTCCTCAAGGACCCCCTATCTTGCAGATTTTCTTTGCAACCCTGAATAGGTACCGGTTTGTAGTTATTCAACCAGTCAGCAATGAATTATGTCAGATTTTGCACACCTTGCATAATTAAGTGCTATGAGATGATTGGTTGAGTTAAAAACAAGCAGGACTACCTATGCAGGGTCACAGTGAAAATCTGCAGGATAGGGGGTCCTTGAGGACTGGGTTGGGAAACACTGCTATAGACTCCAGTATGAAACTCAAGTCCTGATTTGTGAATCACATATAGGTTAGGTTGTGCTTAAGTTCATGGTTAAGGTTGGGTAGTGGTTAACCCACCGCGTCTCATACACTTGCCGAAGGATACCTGGTGTGTTGAGGCTGTGTACCGAGGCTTTGGCCAAAACGTTTGAATATGAAATGGGACAAGAAACGGGCTCTTTATTCATACACGGAATGATGTAAGTATACCTCGTGCAAGAACCAGGAATCAGGAACAGTTTAGTGTCATCTCTTTCATGTACTTACGTACACAAAAGTTACGAAATTCAGTTGCCCACAGCAGTGCGACACAAAAGACAAAAACACACGTCCCAAATTTCCCAAAAACGACACCACCAAAAACATACAAAAACAAAGAGAACAAAAAAAAACAAAAAACAAAGCACTAACAGTTAACAATACAGTTCACTCAGTGCAACACGGTCCAAAAATTCCCCTGTCCAGAGAACGAATGCCAGCCAGGATGACTGTCGGAACTGCTGGTCTGCATGGGCTAGCAGTTAGCTTAGCTTGCCCCGCTTCCGCGTCCTGTCAGACCAAAAAAACAAAACAAAAAAGAACTTTGGATCTTCAGCTGAGCTCTATCCACCAGCGCACTTTCTTCTTCCTTGTTCATTTCAAATGGTCGTTGTTTTGTTGTAGTCGTCAATGGATGCGATTCATAATCTGGTTGTCGATAGCACTTGGCGATATGGAAAATATTGTCATGATAGTCACAGGATATGTTATATGGTTTAGATATTTATCATGATATCTGCTTGTTCAATGCCAAAATACCACATTTAAGAAAACGAGAGGGTCATCCCATTGAACTGTTTGGTAATGCAAACAGTATGACATCAAACCCAAACTAGTTTTCAAACACTACTGCTTCGTTTTGTGAGAAATTTCAGTTTAAAAGATTCTCATCATCACTAATGTAGACAATAAAATTGTGTCACGTCATGACAACATCCAAATTTCATCTTGATGCAATACCACTGAAAGACAATAAACAGCAATACTGAATTGCCCAGCCCTAGGTCTTGATTGTATTTCTTCTTAACTTAATGCCCACAAACTAAAGTTTTATCTCTGGGATGGTAAAGATGTGAATTGTATCCAGTTGGTTGGGTTCCTCAGGAGCAGCTATACCCAGAGGGGCTATTTTGTTTGACATGGAAACGTTCAGAGATCAGACTGGCCTCAAATAATGCTGTTCTAAGTGGAGTCACTGGAGCTGTTCTCCAGACTAGTACAGTATGGTGGTCTCTTTACCGCCAATAAGGTGCATTTTAGTGTAGATGAAATGGCCATTTTGTTTTTTAATCTTCTTCATATTGTGCAATAAGTAGATAGTGGGTCCAATTTTCAGTACACACCACAATTTTCATCAAACCTCATGTTAACTATATGCCTGCAGTTTCTTCTATTAACTGCTAAGCTAATAGCAGTAGCGGTTCTAGGTTGTATGGCACCTGGGCAAATCCCCATTTCACCCCCCCCCCTGTGCCTGCCCAAAAAAAAGCAACATTCTGAACCAACTGTAATTTTTATTCAGACATTTGGAACAACACAAATAAATAATCATAACATTTAAAACTATGTAAATATAAGACTCATAAATATCAAAAAGAAGTAACAAAGATAAATAGAAACAAATTTTAGTAAATACAAATAAAAATAGAATCGATTCATTACCCTATTGCCAACAAAAAAACAAATAAAACTAAATTGCACAAATCCTATATCACACAAACACACAAAAAGAATAACGCTCATAAAGAGGAGAACCTGATTATTTTACTATTGCACTTCAAATTATTTACTCAATTTCCCCTCGGGGATGAATGAAGTATTCTGATTCTGATTCTGAAACAAGAAGCACAAACTTAAATTGCACAACCGCCATCTAAACCCTGAGCTTTCTTGCCTTCCTTGATGCAAAGTCATCAATTACATCATCGTAAGAAATCTGCTGAGTAATTGCCTGGTTAATACTGATGACAGCAAGGCCACTAAGGTGTTCCTGTGACACAGTGGACCTCATGTAGGATTTGATGAGGTTCAGCTTTGAAAAGCTCCTCTCTGCTTCAGCTAGGGTCACTGGAAATTGTCAATGTAGTGTCATTGAAGATGGCGGTGCAAATTCACATTCGCAGCGGCCTCACCCAGTACCGGTATGGTAAGGTGGCGGCGCGAATTCACATTTGTGGAGGCCTCACCCAGTACCGTCCATGCGGTGTCTTTTTCCACGTCTGTGTCTTAGTTTTGTATTCGTTTAATGGCTGGGAGAGCTAGCGCTGGATTGGCTGGGAGAGCTTGGTCTGCTGCATCCTGTGGGCCCAGGGACCATGGCCCCTCCCTGGAGTTGTGCCTGAGGAGGTAACGCCGAGGGCTGTCTGACAGGACACAGAAGCGGGGCAAGTTAAGCTAACTGCTAGCCCATGCAGACCGGCAGTTCCGACAGTCATCGTGGCTGGAGTTCGTTCCCTTGGATAGTAATTTTTTTTGTTTAGTTTGGATATGTGTGTTGTAGTTTTTGGATATGTGTTTTTGTCTTTGTGTTGCACTGCTGTTGGCTGGGGGGAAACGGAATTTCATTTCATTTCATGTACTTGCGTACATGAAATGAAATGAAATGACAAAGTGTTCCTGATTCCTGGAAGGGTAAGACAAATTCTGAGAGCAGTCCACAAATTTGGATAAATATGTGAGAGCTCCCTTTCCTGTGTAAATACCAGCAGCTCAAGCAGGGTCATGATTGCGAACAGGACCAGCGCGTGCACTTCTGCCGCTCTAGGTGAAAAAAACAATTATGCCACCCCTCTATTGCAGTATACCATACCAGCAACAACACACAAACGCCAATATGCCATGCACGTAACGCAAATAGACTATTGCAACGCTAGTGTGCTCAAAGTCTCAACAATATGCATGATGCAATGTGCGGGCATTTTGCAGATCCATACACAAATAACTCACCAAACAGGTCTGCATAATAAATCCAGTAACCTGGTTCCAATTTCTTTACAGCAGTCATGACAGCACGTGTAGCTAGTTTCCAAATAATCCAATTTCAGCTCCTCAAGCTAAATAATACCAGTGCAAATCTCTCCTGTACACCACCTTGTCATGTGCATCAGACAGGCACATGAAATGCGTGCCATCACCTGCAATCAGCAACTTAAACAACTACTAGAGAGCAAATAAAGCTTACCTTTCAGAATTATACACGGCGGGCACATTTGTTTTTCTCGAAGACAGTCAAAGTTGGTGTCAGTTGGCCAGGCTACCACTGGCTCCTGAGAGCTGGGGGCGGGAGGTGGCTGCAGGTGCAGTATGATTGACACATTCCTCAGCAGTTCATTGTGCTTACAGAACACAGCCTTGTGAGCCTGCAGGTGCTGCTATTGGTTACGCAATTTTGCTCATTGGCCCACATTTCGCTGCCCTTGCCAGTTGCCTAGTTTGCCTATATGGACGCGCCGGCAGCAGTTGTGAAACCGGTCGCGCAAATGTCACCGTTCTGAATGGTTTTTTTTTTGTGTGGGCGGCCCGTGCCGCTCCTGGCAAGATGTCGCCCTAGGTGGCCGACCACATTGCCATACCTAAATTTGCTACTGGCTAATAGCCTACATCACCTATTGTGTAATATTTTGTTTTACTGTCACGCTGAAAACCACCCTACGTAGTTTTATTCACACTGAACCAGACTGACTACGCCCACACAACCTAGGGTGTGTTTTCATTCAGCCAGTTTTACACTGACTGCTAGCCTGCTAGCCTGCTAGCCTCCATCACTAGTTTGTATCATGTAGGATATTTAAGGGGCAAGTCAGTCTTTTGGCAACATAACACAGCCAGCAGCTTCAGCTACTACCTTCTACAGGGTTATCTTGGGAGCCCTTCCAAATTCCTTTAATCTCGATTCATGACCCAGCTTTGGGTCTCGAGCCAGGCTTTGAAAAACCCTTGTATAAGTGAAATTTGTAATTGTCAGCACAATTCCGTTTCGTAAAAGGAAGTCTCGCTTTGGCAACGCAACAAGCTGTTTGCTTGTTTGGGTTTTGTTTTTTTTAGCCGAGCTTGTTGGTTGTAAGCTAATGAAGCAAAATTCCCTGGGCTTTTAAACTACCGGCCCACTGGTCCTGCTGTGGCGATCTCCTCACGACACACCTTTCAGTCCTGAACCAGCCTTCGGGGACCGCTGAGACGAATGTATTTGTGACCGTCGCCTTTCCTTGGTGTAGATAAATCACATTTGTGAGGATCAGCGTGATTTTTTTGTAATCTCGCTAAAAGAGGAAGGTTCCCGGTGGCGGTGGACTGACAATAACAATAGACTGTTCAGAGCGTCCGCCACGCCCCTTTTAAGGATAAGATAGATGATAGTCGCTTGTTTTTCTCTTGGAAAAAAAGCATAAATTCTACTCACTGATCTGTGTGTGTGTGTGTGTGTGTGTGTGTGTGTGTGTGTGTGTGTGTGTGTGTGTGTGTGTGTGTGTGAATGAGGTGAATGGATGGATGGATAGATGGATGATGGAGGGAGGGAGGTTAGTTTTTTGAAATGGAAATGAGGAGGGGACACATATGGGGGTCTTTGAGACTTTTGTGGGGAGTGTATAAGTGTGTGTGTATGTGTGTGTATGTGTGTGTGTGTGTGTGTGTGTGTGTGTGTGTGTGTGTGTGTGTGTGAGGCCTCGCAGTCAGATGGGGGGAGCGGGCTCAGGGTTAGGGAGGGCAGATGGAAGGAGAAGGTAGGAGGCGGGGGTCTACTCAGAAATGGGGAAATGGGCGAGAGCATGAGAGGAAGTGATAAGGAGAGAGGAGAGACCAGATGGAAGGAGGCAGGTGAAGGCGGAAGAGGGGAGGAGAGATGGGGGAGTCATGAGGTGGGAGAGGAGAGATAACCGAGGAGTCGAAACGAGAAAGGTCAGTATGGCTGGCTTGAACTATGTGGAAACATGCGGAACGTGAGCGGGACGGAGACAGGAGGAAGTAGGAAGGAAGGAAGGAAGGAAGGAAGGAAGGAGGACACGAGGAGCTAGCTTGTGTCGACAAAGCGGGAGGAGGAGGAGTTGGTGGAGGACAAGAGAGAAAATAGGGTCAAGAGATTGCTTGCTATAGTTGAAAAGTTTACGGCTGACAGTTGGATTTACTTTGGGGCCGTGTGTCTTTGTGTGTGTGTGTGTGTGTGTGTGTGTGTGTGTGTGTGTGTGTGTGTGTGTGTGTGTGTGTGTGTGTGTGTGTGTGTGTGCTGGGGATGGGTGGAATAGAACAGTGGGGGGCATGGCGTTTGTTCTGCAACACAGCTTTTAGGCTTTTTGGTTCCTCACACACAAGTCTCCCCCTCTCTTTTCTTTAAAGACCACTTTCACCTAGCTGTGAGACCCTCCTCTCTCTCTCTCTCTCTCTCTCTCTCTCTCTCTCTCTCTCTCTCTCTCTCTCACACACAGTCTCTCGCTCTCACACACTCTCTCTCTCTCTCCCTCTCTCTCTCACATTCTCGCTCTCGCTCTCACTCTGTCTTCCTCTCGCTCTTTCGCTCTCTCCGTCTCTCTTGCTCTCTTCCTCTCGCTTTCTCTCCCCGCCTCTCTCTCGCTCTCTCTTCCTCTCGCTGTCTCTTCCTCTCGCTCTCTCTACCCATCTCGCTCTCTCTCACTCGCTCTCTCTCCGTCTCTCTCTCTCTCTCTCTCTCTCTCAACTCGTATACTTTTGTTTATTTGTAGTGGTGACAGACCTTCATCATACATCTTCACAAAACATATATAGTTACATATGCACATGTGCACACACACACACACACACATTTATATTTATATATAAATATATATATATTTTCCTGGTGTAGGTAGATATATTACATATTGCAGACACGTAAAGTGGCTCTAAAAGCTGTGAGATAACATAAAACAAGCCTTTCTCTCGCTTTGTCTTTCAAACACGTTCAGAATATATCGCGGGTTACATTTCCAGCTCGGGGTGACGACTTCACTCGGTCGCACACACGCGGGGATGAAACGAGGTGTCTCTCGGAGCTCGCCAAGATGTGAAACGTCTCCGCTGAATATTTATAGATAATGGCCACGGCGGCGGCCCTCGGCAGATGTGACAAACAGTGGAGACGGTGGAAGACGGAGAGGTGGAAAGAGAGGAAGAGGATGGGGAGAGAGTCAAGCGGCGAGACGGAAAGGGAGGGGAGAGGCAGAATACGGAGGGAGGAGGGAGAACACAGACGGGGGGGATCAGCAAGACTTATCTCTGTAGATCAGTTTAGGGGGGTGGTTTGAGGGGCAGCAGTTGGAAAAAAAAAGGGGGGGACCCCCGTGCCAGTCGAGCCGATGTTCGGGGGGGGGGGGGGGGAACCGCAGTGCTTTTAAAAAAGCCACCGTGGATGAAAACCAGCTCCGCTTGGCACACGGGAAAACAAGTTTTGGGATAAAATCTTGACTGCGTTTGGACTCGGTGGGAGGGTGTCTCGAAGAAGAGCCGTCTTAAAAACAAGTGAAGAGATTAATCCGGGCCCCGGGCTCCCACTCACATAAAATAAGCAGGTTTTGAGAAAAATCCGTCACAGATTTCCAGTTACTTCTGTTAAACGCACCCCTCGTCTGCCGGAGGAAGCCGCGGGTCCGCGTCCGAGTGCTTTGTCTCCGCCACGTTGAGACTGTGTTGCCTCAAAAATGCAAAGAAAATGAAGATACTCAGAGGAACAGTTGTCAGCCGAGTCAGTGAACGGTCCCTCTGAGCCGGTATGTGCAAATTGTGCAAATGTGAAAGAATTTCAGAACTTGAAATTTGTTTTTTTTTGTTTTTTTTTCGGAGAACATTTTGATTTGCCGGGACATCTGCGGTCCTCTCCCCAATCAGCTTCTCGAAGCATCCTTCCATTCATTCCTATGGGGGGGGGGGGTTTTTTTTGCAAGAAAAGACAAATATCTCAAAAATTATAATTAGTATAAAAATACGTTTTGAGAAGCTTAAATTGCTTGATATTTTAAAAGTGTTCAAAACTTTAAACGTGAGACTTAGCGAAACGGCACAAAAAGTAATAATAAAGTGTAAAAGTGATCTCGATGAAGCAACCACACTGGCTAGGCCGGCCATTTTAAGATGTGTTGGGTTGCCAAGGCGGTGCAGAGAATTGCAGAACGCCCCAGCGGTGTGTGGCGTTTGACATTTTCCGTCGTCGCGACGTGTGTGCTGATTCAGCCACGGGCTCGGCTTACAGCTGCGGTAGCTTGGCGTGTCTCTGTGAGTGTGACATTGGGTTTGTCAGGGTTTGTCACCGTTTCTCTGCAGATGCATTGAATTGATTTCAAGTTTTCTTTTTTTTCTTTTTTTCTTTTTTTTCCACTGAATTTTTCAAAATGTCCCGTCAGGGGAGCTCTGAGGCATCGAGGCACGTTGAGGGCATCGCGACGTCACTTCAGCAGGGGTTGTGTTAGGATTGTGTTGAAGGTGGCGTCCGTGTCTGCCGGTATCCAAACTGTATCGTGGCGAGCTCTTGCAGTCGCTGTGTCGGCGAGGCGGCGCTGGTTGGATCTGTGAGGAGGCTTCGTGTTCCCGCTGAGCGGTATGTGAAGTTGGATTGGTACCCACGTTGCTGTGACGTCTCAGAAGCTCCAGAAGTTTCTGCAGGGTGATAGCCTTCAGCAGGCCAGCGCGGTGTCAGCTGGCCTGCTCCGGGATAGAGGGCTCAGGATAGGAGTATAATGTCAACATTGTGGGCTGAAAATGTTCCGTGTGTGTGTGTGTGTGTGTGTGTGTGTGTGTGTGTGTGTGTGTGTGTGTGTGTGTGTGTTTTAAGTCTGTCCAGACATTTCTCCCGTCGGGCCGGGTGCTCACAGGAAACGTCCGATTCTCCAGGAGTGGAAAGTGTGTGTGTGTGTGTGTGTGTGTGTGTGTGTGTGTGTGAGAGGGAGAGAGAGAGAGAGAGAGAGAGAGAGAGAGAGAGAGAGAGAGAGAGAGAGAGAGAGAGAGAGAGAGAGATAAAGAGAGAGGGAAAGCGAGAACAGTCCAGTGTATCAATGTGTCCCTGTCTATGTAGACTGTGTGTGTGTGTGTGTGTGTGTGTGTGTGTGTGTGTGTGTGTGTGTGTGTGTGTGTTACTGACGTAATGTTTGAGCTTACCCAGACAGAAAGACCAATCCAAGACACACGCACACACCCCTTGCCCACCTGTGTGTGTGTCTATGTGTGCGTGTGTGCATATGTTAAAACATCGGATATGCCTGGCAGAGTCCAAGCAGCGGGTGAGGTGTGTTTGTGAAATACGTGTGTGTGTGTGTGTGTGTGTGTGTGTGTGTGCGTGTGTGTGCGTGTGTGTGCGTCCGACAGAGCTGTGGGTTGTTTTCCATATTTCAGGGGGGGAACAGAGAGACGGGTCGGGGAGAGTCAACAATCAACATGTTGATTTATGCAGCGAGCTCCCAGTTCTTCCATCGCGGCTGCGGCGGCGGCTACTGAGGCGCAGGTTGTTCCCCATTATTCCCGGGACGTTCCTGCGTCTTGGTTTTACGCGGCCGGTCGGGAATCAACGGCGGCTCTGTTATCCCGCACAGCTTCCACTTCCCCTCCCGCCGTCCCACGCCGGGGGGGAACAGGAACCCCGCTCTGGCTCTTAGCTAGCCGGGTTGTTTGATTGGTCAGGCTGGCAGGTGACCAGTGAGTCTTGTCTCACGCGTCTGTCTTGAAGGTGCGGCGGTAGAGTTTGTGAGGCCGGCGGAGAAAAAGAAAAAGGACCTCTGCTTGCATATTTTAAATCTTAATTTAATGGCTTCGTTGGTTGTTTATTTTAAAGTTCATTATGAAGCTAAGCGAACAGTATTGACACGGTTAACAACACCATTGACCTGAGCAGCCGGCATGAGGACTTGATTCTGAATTATGTTGCACACTGGTGCCGTTATATGGACACCTCACCTCTTTGCATAATGTCTTTTTTTTATGCCCCCCCCCCATTGCATTTGGCCAATTACCCCACCCTCTGAGCCGTCCCGGTCGCTGCTCCACCCCCTCTGCCGATCCGGGGAGGGCTGCAGACTACCACATGCCTCCTCCCATACATGTGGAGTCGCCAGCCGCTTCTTTTCACCTGACAGTGAGAAGTTTCGCCAGGGGGACGTAGCGCGTGGGGGGGATCACGCTATTCCCCCCCCCAGTTCCCCATCCTCCCCTGAACAGGTGCCCCGGCGGACCAGAGGAGGCGCTAGTGCAGCGACCAGAACACATACCGCCCACATCTGGCTTCCCACCCGCAGACACTGCCAGGGGCGCCCGACCAAGCCGGCGGTAACATGGGGATTCGAACCGGTGATCCCTGTGTCGCTAGGCAACAGAATAGACCGCTACGCTACCCGGATGCCCTCCCCCCCCCCCTTGTTTCCCCTTAGGCATACACAGAAGCCACGATAAACTACTGTAACACGTCGTATTGGTATCAGCCCAGATAATCAGAGTCTTTATACACTTCCTGTAAACTGCCCCCAGATTTCAAAACCTGCGTGACGGATGCCTCTTGTCACCCGGCCGCAATATTTTCAAAATCACACCCGACTTCCAGCAGGATGAAAAACTACGGCTGTCCCTGAGGCGCGGGGGGCGCCACGAGCGAGCGAGCTATTAAGAGGGAAGGAGTAACGGGTCGCCGCGTGGTGCGGTGCCTGAGTCGTAGATCGGCGTAGATAGCAAATCTGAATGCCGTGTGGGCGTAGGCGGCAAATAGGCCCGCCAGTCATTCTCCTCCACCCTCTTCGGTTATCAGGTAGATCAAGGTTGGGGATTAATGCGGATTTAACGCCGGCCTAGGCCTGCCTGAACATACCGGAGCTTGTCTCATCAACTGGGCTCGCACCGGTGTGTTTTCCTACCGGCCAGCTCATCCGAGATGTGTGTTACCGCGCCGTTGTGTTGCTCTGTTCCTACGCACAAGGAAGAGCCGTGCGACGAGGGCGATCTTGCGCAACTTGGGTCTTCAAGTGACTGCGGCGATACCGCCGCTACCCCCCCCCCCCCCCAACCTGTCAATCATCTCGCAGCGGGCCACATGAAGCCGAGGCGGCAGGCTTCCCCTTCGCATTACGTGGTGCGCTTACTCACGAGTAACGATGACAGAAACGGTAGTTTTGGTTTATTTGGGAGCGAGCGCACGTGTAATTAAAGGGGAACAATGCAGATACATGTCGGGATACACCCTGTAATCTGCCCCAACGCCACCATTTATAACCAGGTCGGCTTCACGTTGACAGCAGCAGTTACCGTCAGCTGTCTCTCGGAGGCCCACGGAGCGAGTCCCGTTTCTGATGACCGCCGGGACCCGTCACAGTTAGGTTTTCCAGCCAGTGGGAAAATCTGATTCCCTCCCTGTCTCCCATCAATTCACATAAAAGAAATGGTGGATATTACCTCTCGTCGGCTCAGGAGGGCAGCTGGGCTCAACATGTTGACTTCGGGCTGGGTTCGAGATTAAAAACGTGGGGGGGGGGGGGGTACTGCTCGTTACGAGAGCGCCCCGACGCCGAGGACTGAAGGTATACGATGCGCCGTACTTCGTTGTGCGACTGGCTCCGTCCTTTATTTTGCAATTTATAAGGCCAATTTCAGGGTCATTTTCCAAACTTTCTGAGGGCTTCTGGTAATTTCCGAGCTTATTTAGAGGAGGAATGAGGAACAGCTGTAAGTCATTATGCCCACGATGTCGGCCTGTTGGTTTCCCTTGTATTTCTCTTTTGATGCTAAAGCCATACTGCACTGGGGATGAGCAAGCATGCGAGAGAAAGACCCGCCGAGGCTCATTTGACCAGCGATGCATCAGAAGGAAGCGAGATGAAGTCAGACTGTGTGTGTGTGTGTGTGTGTGTGTGTGTGTGTGTGTGTTTGCACATTCAAAGCGGCAGTGAGACGAGGGAGACTTCAAAGAGAACGTCTTCTTTCAAACGATAACGATATGCATAAATATTTCTTATTGTCAGTTGCACCCAGTTACTTTGTATGTGTACAGGATACAAATGATGAACACAATACAAATAAATGACGATAATCGTTTTCAGATGTGTCAGTTGACAAGGCAGAACAACCCCCCCCCCCCCCCCCAGCACACTGTCCTCTATGCTTACAGTCAAGAGATCTTTAATAAGTAATTACGTTTGGGCACGCAGGCCGTCGCCGGGTTGGTTATGAAGCGGGGTGGTGTGAGTTGGTGAGTTGGACCTGTGTCTCATACCTAGATGAGGCGTCGGGTCCCGCCGCAATGAAAAACACTGCACCCGCCGTGCCGTAAGCGGCGGGACGTGGAATGAAACGCCGCGCTCGGAATATCTCAAAACCCCGCAGACACATTACAAACTAGCTCTAGACGGTCTGCCGGTTGTCTGTGTGTCTGCCCCATCTGTCCTGCTCTCTGTCCGTCCGTCCGCCTGTCTGTCTATCCTGCTCTCCATCCGTCCTTCTGTCTGTCTGTCTGTCCGTCTCTTCTGCTCTCCGTCTGTCCGTCCTGCTCTGTTCGTGCATCCGTCCGTCTGTCCTGCTCTTCCTCCGTCTGTCTGTCTGTCCTGCTCTCTGTCCGTCCATCCATCCGTCTGTCTGTCCGTCCATCTATCCTGCTGTCCATCTGTCTGTCTCTCCATCCATCTGTCTGTCCTGCTCTCCATCCATCCGTCCGTCTCTCTGTCTGTCTGTCCTTCTCTCTGTCTGTCTGTCAGTCTGTCTCTCTGTCTGTCCTGTTCACTGTCTGACTGTCCTGCTCTCTGTCTGTCTGTCTGTCTGTCTTTCTGTCTGTCCTGTTCACCGTCTGTCTGTCTGTCCTGATCTCTGTCTGTCTCTCTTTCTGCCCTGCTCCCTGTCTGTCGGTCTGTCTGTCGGTCTGTCTGTCTGTCCGTCTGTCCGTCTGTCTGCCTGCAAACATTTGTTGCAACATTTAAATGCCACACTTTGCAAATTCGCAGTGCAGACGGTCAGGATAGCTGAGCAGCTCTGATTCTCAGATGTAGTAGGTGGACATGAAACAACGCGGTTTCCTGCCTGTCCAGCGGGTGGAATGTGGAACCCAGGTCTGTCTGCATCGCTTCTGAAAGACCCCACGAGACACACCAGCGCTCGCTGCCCATCGCTCGCTGCCCGTCGCTCGCTCTGTCGCTCACTCTGTCTGTCCGCATCTATACAGGGCATGCATTTGGTATGAAATGAAGAAAGAAAGAAGAAGAAAAAAAACAGCGAGCGCTGTGTATTTAAAATGTAAACAGTGAAAATGGCCAGAATAATACATGTCAGATGGGGCAGTTGAGTTTAGTCGAATATGAAACAATGCGCTCTCTGTGCAGTAATTGGTGGAACATGGGACTTAATTTTGTCTACATAACATCGAAAAACGTAGGGAGACACATCAAAAAAGCCTTTCAAAGACAATCAGTTTCCCTCCGGTCGGAGGGGGGGAGCGAGGGAACGACGAGGAAGAAAAAACTGCAGTAATTAGTTTGACCACCGTGTCGGCCCAAACAGCATTAGCAAAAACAAATCACAAAACAATCAAATGAGGAGGACGATAAATTAAAGGCCTCTGGTTTCATGGTCAGAACGACCCAAAATGAAGTCTGAGTGGCGTGCGGCTTGTGTGTGTGTGTGTGTGTGTGTGTGTGTGTGTGTGTGTGTGTGTGTGTGTGTGTGTGTGTGTGTGTGTGTGTGTGTGTGTGTGTGTGTGCGTGCACTGCATGTGCATTGACAGTGTGTGTGTTGCACATATCTGTGCGCTTTGAGCATGAGAACTGTGTGTGTGCATGCGGCAGTGTGTGTGTGTGTGTGTGTGTGTGTGTGTTGTGTGTGTGCATGCACCGCATGTGCATTGACTAGCTGCGTTACCTGTCTGTGTGTGTTTCTGTGTATTTAGGTGGCAGTGAGATCACTTCACATGCATATGTGAGCACTTGGGATGGCGTGCATGCTCATATGGAAGCGTGTGTGTGTGTGTGTTCGCGTGTGTGTGTGTTCGTGCATAATGGTGTACGTCAGGCCGTCATGAATGGTGTGTTTGAGACAGAGCGGAGTGTGGAGTTCCTTGGGCCGGACAAAATTGGAAACAGAAAAACAAACATTCCCTAGGAACCCCTGCTCTCCAATCCACCCACCCCCCACCCCCGTCTGCCGGCTAGTGGCGCAGTCCAACCTGTCTGGGACAATGTAACGGTCTATACCCGGACTGGACCACACACATACATTGGGATAGTCGGTGGGGGATGGGGGTTGTCCTAGTGAAGGAGGTGACGGCGGTGGTGCTAGCCATGTTTTTGGGGAGGGGGGGGGTACTTAGGCCGCAACGACGGATGGAAAAAACAGGAAGAAGAATTATGTTGAAGGAGGGCTCACTGATAGACAGATGAGACGGAGAGACCGGGAGGAAGAGATGGGGGGGGGGGCGAGATAGAGGGAGAGTTTAAGAAAAGAAGAAGAAAAAAAACAACTTGGGTAGGGGACGGACAGATCAGAAGGGAAAGAAGGGACGGGAATTGTTGATAAACAGAGAGAAAGGGAAGGAAAAAATGAGAAGTCATGGAGGACGAGTGAAAAAAGGAAACGGGGAGAAAAAGGAGAGAGAGAGGAAATGATTGAGTAAATGAGTAACCAGCAGCAAGACTGACTCAGAGTTCCACAGGGAAAATATTTAAAGTTAGACTCATTTGTTCTTTCTCGTAGAAAACAAAAATCACTTTCTTTGTCAGTTTTCTCTTTTTTTTTTCCTCTCGTGTGTTTTTTACGAATGGATCAGTCACCCTGAATATCTTTCTCCGCATTATCAGCCTATAATATATATCTATATATCTATATATAGATATATATATAAAGAGAGAGAGAGAGATAACATTATAGCGTCATATATGGCGCATTTCACATAGTTTTCTGGTAAAGACATTTTATTTGTCGTTGTCGGCATACAGCGAAATGGTGTTGGGTAACTCTCAGAGAACGACAGCAGTAGAAAAACACGATAAAATATTAGATAAATATAGTGAGGCAGCATCCTGCATCTGTTTATGATAAATGGACGAGGCAGGTAAACAGTGACAGTGCAGTCTATAAAGGTATAGTACACCAAATTGCATGGTTGAAAACAGTACAGAGACGGGCGAGTATTGTGTGTGTGTGTGTGTGCGTGCGTGCGTGCGTGCAAAAAGTGTTTTGAGCGATGACTTTTTTTTTTTTTTTTTTGTCGAGCTAAGCCTGGGTCGTTAAAATTAATGTCCCTCAATTTCAACACATTTATAAAAGCTCAGATCTTCTTGCTGGGGAAACAGCGGGTCATATGGGGACGTTTGAATGAAACGACTCGATGTATTTTTGAAAACTGTGGCTAACGGAATATCATAAACCGGTAATAAAGACACACACAAAAAAAAAAGTTTTTTTTTTTTTTTGTTTTTTTTTTTCTGTCCCTGAACCACCTTTCCAAGCGGAGGTCTCGAGACGGGCCTGCAGATGGCTTGAAACTTCAGCGCTAACCCGCAAAGTTCCCGTACTGTCATGCCAGCCATTATTATTATTATTATTATTATTATTTTTATTCTCTCTCGGTAGCGGCTGTCTCATTTCCGAGATGAAAACAAACCCCTTTCCCTGACTGGGTTGTTGGATGTCGTCACGGTGACTCTTCACGGTCGGGTCTAATTTAGCAGTGAAACGTGGATGTGGCGAGCGCCTGTGTAAAGACAGGTAGACTACCCAGAGATGAACCACATGCTCCCACCGCTGGGCGAGAATCAGATCCCAGACTTCTTTCCCCCACGTCGCTCTTTTTTTTTTTTTTTGCCTCGTGTCTCAGGGAGGGAAAAATACTTACCAGGGGAGTGGACTGCCCGCTTCACTTGAAAACAGAAAGGACAGTGGTGTTATTTAAAGCGGGCACATCGGGGGGGCAGGGGGGGGCGGTCTCCCATTAGACATCAGTCGCTCTTGTCCAAAAATCTGACATCCTTGAAAGACGCCGTCTTGTTAACTCTGCCATGTGGTAAGTGTTAATTTGCAGGCTTTTCGACTAACAAAGTGCGTACAAGACAAAACTGGCTCTATAAGTCACCAAGAACAAAGTTACAAATATAGACTAACGTTTGTGTAGCGTGTGTGTGTTTACATGCATGTGTGTGTGTGTGCATGTGTGTGTTAATGGGCATCAGACACACACACACACACACAAGTTGGTGACCGAAGGAAACTTACTTTGTATAAATACAGACTCTGATTTAGATTTGTGGTAACAGGGAGAGAGTCAAGATGGATGGAAAGAGGGAGGGATGTTGGCACGGAGTGAGAAAGAGAGGCTGGCAGGAAGAGAGAGAGAGAGGGAGTGAGAGAAATGGAGAGAGAAGGGTTGTAGAGACAGAGGGTGGGGTGATTTTTGTGGTTGGGGCAACAAAAGGGGGAGCTGAGAAGCGGAGTGGAGGCTCTGACATTTAAGACTAGAATTACTGAATAAAGAAAATAAAGTCGGCCCTGGTTTCGGCCGCTGGAGATTTCCTGATATGCGACCGTTTAGTCGCGGCAATTTACTTATGGGTGTCCCGGTGTTCATATGGAAAGAGGATCAATATTGAAATACAGTATAAAAGTATTTGGGGTGGGGAGGTCGGGCAGGGGGGAGGCGGACGGAGGGGAAAGTGTCGGTACAGAGACGTTATTTGACAGTACTACTCAGGAAGTGGACTGCACTGAACCCTGTGCCTACAGAAGAAACAGCTAGTCAGAGCCTACAGAGTACATCGCAGTACACCCGGACCGTCAGACCACCAGTACAAATACAAATACTTCCTTTTATTGGGCATATTTACCTACTGAACTACTTCTAAATTGAACACTAATGGTGTGGAACAACTGCAATAATTGAAAGTTTACACTGGTGGGCCCGCCTTCCTCGATGGTCACCTTTACTCAGGGCGCCATAGTACCCGGTTTAGCCAGCGACGTGGCGGTGACATTTTCCGGCCGCGGGCCTTCTTATGAATATGCATTCGGGGGGGAGACGACGTTACAGGACACCATATTAAATCTAGTTGGACGTGTGGTAACGGGATCCTGCTGCAACCTTGGGGTTTTCGGAAGGTGCTCTTTGCGGAAACCGGGCAGGGAGAGCCGAGGGAGAGGGAGGGAGGGGGGAGAGGGAGAGTTGGCTCGTAACGACGTGTTTGTTAATTTGACTCGTTTATGGAGTCATTACATATTTTCAGCATGTGTGACATGGTGTGAGCTGTCAGTGACAGAGGAAAACAAAAATGCTCGGACTGGAGAAAGGTGGACATGTGAAGCGTTCCTGTGTAATTGTGTCCGCGTCTTCGCATCAGTGAGGCTGTTTCGAAACCCAGCTCCCTCCCTCCCTCCCTCCCTCCCTCCCTCCCTCCCGAGTAGATAACCTTGAGTGTTGAAAAACATGGATGGAAAACTCTTTGAGATTTTGGCCTGTTTCTAAGCTGATTTGTTCCTCTCGCCTTGCTGCAGGTTTGCCAACACGATGGCGTGCTCTTGACTGCGGACCCGCCGACGGGGAGCGTGGGAAACGAGACGGGACGGCGAGAGTGACGTTCTGCAAAAGTGCTTCTTTAACGCCGACCTGCGAACACAGCTGGTCAGAAACGTCCAGGTGTTCGGCCTCAGACCAGTGACCGCCCAGGACCCAAGCTAGCGGACCCTGCGTGGAATATAACACCATCTTCGAAACAACAACAACAAAATAAAAGCCCAGAAGATTTTTCTTTTTTTCTGTTGCTCCGGCGTCTCTTGTACTGCATGGAGTAATGTGGACATGGTGCAGGAATGATGGGATGCTAGCTAGCATGGGCCTGGCACCTGGTTCCTAGTTTGCCGTTCCCGTTACCGTGCGGAGTGGAGTACAGCGGGCCCCGGGCAGTCGAGCGGTGCCGCCGGACCGACGTCGGACCATCATCGCGTGTCGGGGTTGAAGGGCTTCTTCGCCGGGGCTGATGCCAAGCCACGCAGCCGACCATGATGCATTTATAACCCGATGATCAGTAGAGGTAGGACGGTATTGTCACCCGTTGTCATCCCAGTTAATCATCATGTATCCCCCCCCCCCCCCGCGGCGACGCCGCCTTATTGTCATACCCCGTAAAACCTGTTTTTATCACTCGTTAACTTTGGTAATTAATATCGGCCGTCATTAGCTCATTATTTAATAATGTAATAATCACACTTATCCACATTTGGTTATTTACTGTCATTTATCATCCGTCCTGAAAATGTCCTGATAGTCCTCATCAGGTGCGGGGAGAGAACTCAGTGGGTATAATATCTTTCCTTTGTTCCGGGTAATTACCTTTTTTCACTTGATTACTGGTTATTTTAAATGGATGTTGTGATGCCATAGATCATCCACACCTACCTGTAGATCACCTTTTTATCTGGGATCACAACTGAGAATGTATTACTGGAGTAAATAATGACCGCGTTATGATTTATCGTAAACATTGCCTCACATTTAAGACATCGTATAAATCATCCCGCAGGGGGATTAAAAGATCACTCTGTGTGTGTGTGTGTGTGTGTGTGTGTGTATGTGTGTGTGTACTTGCTTCTGTGCTTGTTTGCAAATTGTCTCGCTCAGTGACAGTCATCCCTTTCCAAGTCATGATTTCATCCCTAAAAGCTACATGTGAAAATTCCCGCATCGTCAGTAAAGGGAAACCTATTCTGAAGTCGTAATCAGCCCTGCAAACTCTGGCGGCCTTCATACGTCGGCGGACTTCGGTGGCCATGGGCGTCCGGGTAACGTGGGGCGGTCTATTCCGTTGCCTACCAACACGGGGGTCGCCGGTTCGAATCCCCGCGTTACCTCCGGCTCGGTCCGGCGTCCCTACAGAGACAATTTGGCCGTGTCTGTGGTCGGGAAGCCGGATGTGGGTATGTGTCCTGGTCGCTGCACTAGCGCCTCCTCTGGTCGGCCGGGGCACCTGTTTGGGGGGGGGGGGAATAGCGTGATCCTCCCACGCGCTATTTCCCCCCCACCCCCGGCGAAACTCCTCACTGTCAGGTGAAAAGAAGTGGCTGGCGACTCCACGTGTATCGGAGGAGGCGTGCGGTAGTCTCCAGCCCTCCCCGGATCGGCGGGAGGGGGGTGGAGCAGCGACCAGGGCGGCTCGGAAGAGCGGGGTAATTGGCTGGATACAGTTGGGGAGAAAAAGGGGGAAACCCCCCTTCCCCCCCCCCCCCAAACAAAAAGAAAGCAAAAAAAGCCTTTGGTGGCCATGTGGTTCATCTGCTTGGCTCTCAGCGGAGACGGGACTAGATCCATGTGGGTAACGTGGTGCGCCTTGCGTCACCAAAACAAAACAACGAGGCAAGAAAAGATGAAAAAGGGGGGTAAATAAGAGCAAGTCGTTGGAGGAACCGGCTGTGTGCGTCCGTCGCTGCGAAACGTTCCCCCTGTATTCTGACCTTAAGTCCTCAGGCTTAGCCGCCGTGCTGCTGAGGGTGGCAGAACCCCTTCGACTGTTTAAGATTCTTACCCCGGACCGGTTAAAGCGGGGCACAAACGCGCACCGCCGCGGCGCAACTACAAGCTAATTGCACCGTAGAGCTCGAGCAACCTAAAGCCACTGCTTTGTGTGTGTGCGAAGCTGGGACTGTTTTCATGCCCGTTCAGACAACACAAGCGAGACGTTTGGAGAGACGGGCTGTTGCGGACGGCCCGTTGCCTCACATCAGCCGGCGGGCCGGTCGCCTTGCGACGTCGCTTCGCCTTCGTGTCGTGCCGCGGAAGCGGCGCTGCAGCCGGATAAGCCTCGTCAGCTGTTTAGAATACCTCAGCCTTCACGGAGCGCGGCGATCCCGTATCACACGGTCCTGTTCGGTACCGGGTCAGCTGCTCGGCCCCGTCCGAGCCAGATCACAGGTACTGCAAGACGCTTCAGAGGCTTGTTGTCCGTCGCACAGCTGCCCCCCGTCCTCTTTGGCCGGCTTCCCGAAAAGGGAATCGTTCTTCAAAGACAAGCGCGGCCATGTGTGTGAATTTCATGTGGTTCCGCTTAGCGCTGTTTGGACCGGCTGTAGGCCGGCTTAGCGTGCACAAACCAGGCGGCGAGCGGGCCCGTGATCGCCGCGCTGCTCTGACTCGAGAAGACGTCACCCAAATGAACGACGCGCGCACGGGTCCGTGCCGCGTTACTCGCACACAGGTAGAGCCTCTACCTTCATTTAGCTGCACAAGGTGTGCGCTGCACACGCACGCACACACACACACACACACACTGGATCATGGCAGGTCTGCAACACAAGAGTCCGGCTGCAGCGTTCTCGTCTGATGACTGCTTATAGTGACTGATGTATTGAACCTGTTTCTAGTGTGCACTGACACACACACACACACACACACACACACACACTAAGATAATCGTACTGCTGGATCTCGGCGCCTCTGTGTAAGCTACATTGCTTACAGTTACACAACATAGACGTCATCTTGTTTGTGTTACACGGCTCACAGCTTTGTGCGTCTGTATTTGTGTTTGTTTGTGTACACGCATGTACCTAACACAACAAGTGCTTTTTGTTATACTGTCTATAGTGTTACTAGTGAATCGTGTGTGTTTGGGTATAATGTATGTACTATATGGCTGCTGCGTTGCGCAACCAGACAGCATTGTGCTGCATCAGGGTTATTGTTACAGTGTGCATAACAGACACGCATGCACACAAACACACACTCGCGCACACACTCGACACAAATTAGTTAACATGCAGGTTTAGGGCCTACCAAGGTTTGTTGGACAGACACACACACATGCACACACATCCGCACACACAGACACACACTAAAATATAATAGTGTTTATGTGTGTGTGTGTGTGTTCTTGCACACAATTGAACTGTAGGTTTCTGTATTTGCAACAGGGCCCAAAACATTGGTGTGCTTTTATCCTGTATGTGCGTGCTTTCTGTGTATGTACGTGTGTGTGTGTGTGTGTGTGTGTGTGTGTGTGTGTATGTAAATGATTAGCGTGTCTCTATGTGCGTGTGTAAACCGTGAGTCTGTGCTGATGACACTTTGTGTGTTTGTGCGTGTGTGTGTGTATGTTTTCCATTATGTGGTATAGCGGCTTTGCTTGGTGATGTTATTCAGCAGGGTGGATTGCTTTTGAGCTGCTTGATGCTTTTAGCTGTGGTTTGTGTCTGTGCACATGTGTGTGTTTGTGTGTGCACATGTGCATGTCTGTGTGTGTGTGTGTGTGTTGGTGTGTGTGTGTTGCGGAATTTAAAACGTTTGATGTGCTAGTGGAGGACAGATTTGGTCGAATCCTTTTTTTCCCCCTTGCTTCGAAACACTGAGGAATGTTGACTACAGATGATTCTGTGAGGCCCGCAAACAACTCTGATTCTCATGCTACACACACACACACACACACACACACACACACACACACACACACACACACACACACACACACTCTCTCTCCCTGTGTCTCCCCTGCTCCCTCTCTCTCTCTCTCTCTCTCTCTCTGTCCAACACACACACACACACACACACACACACACACACACACTGAGACATTGATGGTTGTTGTCTGTGTGATGAAGTGGCTCACAATTGAGTTCTGGTCTTCTCAGGCCATCCAACCCATCTACTTCTCTCTTCACTTTACCTCCGCTGCTCTCCCCCATTCTCTCCCTCCCTCTCTCTCTCTCTCTCGCTCACTTTGACTTTCTCTCTCTCTCTTGCTCACTCCTCTTTCGCTCCCTCTCTGTCTCTCGTTCTCTCTCGCTCTCTCTCTTTGACTCTCTCACTCTTTCGCTCTCTCTCTCATTCTCTCTCGCCCTCTCTCTGATTCTCTCTCTCGCTCCCTCTCTTTCGCGCTCTCTCTCTCATTCTCTCTCGCTCCCTCTTTCACTCTATCTCATTCTCTCCCGCTCTCTTTGACTATCTCTCTCGCTCCCTCTTTCGCTATCTCTCTCTCATTCTCGCTCTCCCTCTCTTTTGCTCTCTCATTCTCTCTTTGACTCTCTTTCGCTCTCTCTCTCATTCTCTCTCGCTCCTTCTCTTGCTCTCTCGCTCTCTCTTTGACTCTCTCTCGCTCCCTCTCTGTCGCTCGCTCTCTCATTCTCTCTCACTCCCTCTCTTTTGCTCTCTCTCTCTCGCTCTCTCTCATTCTCTTTCGCTCTCTCTCTCTCTCGCTCTCTGTGTCTTTCTGTCTGTCTCTCAAAGCTATGATTGCATTCTTTTGTGTAGGTTTATGAACTTATCAGCCATTATCAAAATAACATTATTGTAGAATAAAGTGTGTGTGTGTGTGTGTGTGTGTGTGTGTGTGTGTGTGTGTGTGTGTGTGTGTGTGTGTGTGTGTGTGTGTGTGCTTGTTTCTATGTGTGTCCATGGGAGTAGGACAATAAGTTGCAGACTGACCTATTTACACAATATGCCTCAGCAGGTAGCTTATTGTATATGTGATGATCTCATCCTCTTAATGACCTTATGGCAGGATGTGATACAATTAAAGTGGGGCTATTCAATGCAAAAATATAACCCCTATGACATACCCCCCTCTCCGTGTGTGTGTGTGTGTGTGTGTGTGTGTGTGTGTGTGTGTGTGTGTGTGTGTGTGTGTGTGTGTGTGTGTGTGTGTGTGTGTGTGTGTGCGGGACAGTAACAAATACCCATTTGTCACTCTGCAATGACAGCTGCGCTGGGCTGTCTCTCTCTCCCCCTCTCTCTTTCCAACACACACTCTACCATGCACGCTGCAGTCACACACACCCGGTCCCCCATCTTTGTCTCCGAGTCACAAAGAAACAATTAAGTTGAATTAATTCCAATTAAGGCTTATTAATTATGCAGACATTGATTAATAAAAGAGAAGTCACCAGCTGTCATGCCAACTAATGACTCAATTTGTTCGTTTGTTAAGGATCGACTCGTTTAAAGGACACGGCATCCATCAGAGATCAGAGTGATAGATGCGTCTCACTGTATTCATGTATATTGGGGGTTTTTTGGGTCAGGTGTGTATTTGGTTTGTGAGTGTGCGTGTGTGTGTGTGTGTGTGTGTGTGTGTGTGTGTGTGCTTACAGCTCTGTCTTTCTTTTTTTCATCTGTGACTTACGTGAATTATGGAAAACTAAACTTGAGTCACAAGAGCAGATATTGTCTCTCTAATACTGTATGGAAGTCTTTCAAGGTCAGGGGAATGATGTATTTACTGTCGGGAAAAAAAATTTCCTGGATCGTACGTGCTTGAGGACACATTTACACAGCCGGACAGAGTGCAGTATGGGCCTCTACCTCTTCAGTGACGCTGACTTGCCTTGTTGGGAAGTGTCTGTTCATTTTGCTCTGCATTGCTTTCGTTAGCATCTTAATGCTAACCGTCTCAAAGAGAACCAGTAGGAAGAAGCAGCGGCAAGTACACAAACCCGACTGCATTGCTGTGGTGCAATTTTTCGATCATTTTGTTTCTGGGCCTGTAGTTATTGAGCCTCTCAGGATCACGCCTAGGAATTGCACTAAAAGTTCACTCATGACTAAAAATGGTCACAGCTCAGAGTTGGACAAAAGAGCAAGTTATCAACTCTCTCGCATATACTGTGAGTCACGTGTTGGACCGCTGTCCTCGGAGTGAATGGTGTCACAAATTTATGTCTCCTGGAGTCGTTAATTGTGACCTGTGATGACATTTTGTAGTCTTTTTAGGTCTAGGCCTATGTGAAATGATTATATTGAGTTTGTGATATAACATACATTCTATATTAGAAAGTATGAACTGGCTGTAATGATTTCCAGGTAGGAGATAGCGTAATTTTAATCCATGCACGCTCTACAAAATCCCCTAAAAATTCCTAAATTGGCCAGTTAACATAAGCTACTTTGAGAAAATATAAAGAGCAGCTGCCTCCTATCTTCTCTCATAAGTGTCTGACAAATCTACACCTTTATCCAGCCTTTATTAAGTGAGCTATACGTTCCCAGGCCAAATTAAAATGGAAAGCAAAAGAAAGCCGAACTGGTGGGAGGAGGAGAGTCAGCTGTTTGCAGAAGGAGTTCAGGGGGGAAAAAAAAACACAACTCTTGAAAGGAAATTTAGTCCCACGTTTACCAGTCAACACAAAAAGACGCATATCTGACGCTGTCGATGCGACATACCACTATGCGAGTCGTATACCAGAGAAATAGGGGAAAAAAAGTGGTATACCGTTGTGTCTTAATGCAGAGCGAAGATCGCCGTGTACTGCAGGAGTTCGGAAAAAACAGGTCAGCGATTTGAAAAGTCTACACAATTCCACTTGTAGCACATTTGAAACTCTTGTAGCCTATAATGGGGTTTTATGCTATCATTAAGGTGCTGGTCCTCCACCGAAAACCTTGAGTGCCACTGCTGAGATGGTGTCTGAATCCCTCGGCAACGCTAACATCACTGATTCGGGTATCAGAGAAGGACAGGCTGTTTCACTGCTGAAATATTGAGAAATGCAGACAGTGCATATTGCAATTTTTTTAAAAGTTTAATTGCACAAGTTCTCATACAAAAAATCTGCATAAGCTCTAGAGAGAAGAGGACTAAAGGTCAGCAGAACAAAGACTGAGGACCTGTGTGTAAATAAGCAAATAGAAAGTCCAGGATTGACCTTAGGAAGAGAAGATGTCCCAGAAGTTAACGAATTCAAGTACTTAGGATCGACAATACAGACAGAAGGTGGTGGTAAGAAGGAAGTCAAGAAAAGGGCACAATCTGGGTGGAATTCATGGAGAAAGATAACTGGAGTACTTTGTGACAAAAGAATGCCCTTGAGGGTAAAAGACAAAGTATACAAATCAATGGTTAGGCCTGCCATGCTGTATGGTATGGAAGCATGAATATGCTGTGTTGGTCCTTGGGAGTGACTAGAAAAGACCGGAAGAGAAACAAAGATGTGAGAGCGACGTTCAAGATCAGAGGAATGGATAAGAAGTTGAGAGAGACAAGATTGAGATGGTTTGGACATGTACAGCGAGGAGGCATAGACTATATAGGAAAGAAGGTACTGGACCTAGAAATACCTGGCAAAAGAAAAAGAGGAAGACCAAGGAAAAGATGGGGAGACCAGATAGAGGAGGACATGAGGAGGGTTGGACTGCGAGAGAGGGATGCGTCAGACAGAAAGCTATGGAGAGAAAAAATCAGCTGTGGCGACCTCTGAGGAACAAGGAACAAGCCGAAAGAAGAAGATCATACAAAAAAAAAAATCCAGGTCAGCCAAGTAATTGTCTTAGAGGTGAGGCATTGTCAATTGGTGGGGCTGTGATTCAGATGTGCTGTGGTCAATGACACCAGCTACACCTGGGAATCCAGCAATATTTTGGAAATCCGTTTGCTGCCGTCATATCTCTGCTTCAGTGGTGGGAAAAGTCATAAATCTCTGTATGATATTTGGTGCTGTAAGGGCTGTTACTCCGCTAATTGTGGGTTTGAGATGGGCCCAAATCATCACAGTTGCTTTGCTGCATTTTACCCGTTGCAAGGAAGCGAAGTGTTATCAGCACCGTCAGTTCAGCTGAAGCCGCATTTCAGCGTGCTGGAGATGGCGAATTTGCATCGCAAACTAGACCAGTGACGTACATTATTCCCTGTCTATCCAGCCGGTGTCTTTTCATTAAGTCTGCATCCTCCGTTGTTTATAAAACATCTGCGTTGTCTGAATGCGCGTGGTGGCCTATGACGCCTCAAGGCAGCCATCTCCTGGTAACTCCTACCTGGTAGGAGTCCTCTCCAGCACTTCTGAAGAGAATGATGATAACATGCTTTCATTCCTACGCCTAAAAGAAAGAGCAAACTTACCTCATTCTGAGAATTTTCGGGCAGTTAGGCCCAATTTCCTTCTCTGAGAGGCTTGATAACTACGGCCCCAGGGCAAGAAGCTTTTTTTTTTTGAGGCTACAGGCCAGAAAACGTAGATGTTTGCCAGACTTCGCCAGCCTCTTTCCATCCTTTCCATCCTACGAAACCAAGGAAAATTCTGTACCCAGGCGGTACGAGACCGCTGAGAAATACGAGAAGTTTAGCCTAGTAATACGAGAGATTACTAGGCTAAACTTCCCTCAGGTGCTGGGTTTTTCCAGTCATTCAGGGGAAAAATCCATTAATCAGATTAAGAATGGTAGTAACTGAGGAAATACCGTGGAATGGTCCCAGTGCAGTTATGTGTGGAGCGACCAATTTATCTCTTTCTTTCGCTCTCTCTCGCTCTCTGTCCCTGCTTTTTTTCTGCATGTAGTCGTATTTGGGTTGAAGTCCATTAATCAGATTAGGTTAGTGACTGACCACATAGCTAGAGGGAGACCAGACCCTAAATAGTGGCTCTGTGTTTCAGACAGTTATTACACCACAGAGTTACACTCCAAGTCTGTTCTTTTCTTTGCTGTGCTCTTAACTCAGAAACTCTCTCTCTCCCTCTCTCATCTGTCTTTGTCTCTCTCTCTCTCACTCTTGCTCTCCCTCTCTCATCTGTCTTTATGTCTCTCTCTCCCTCTCTCATCTGTCTTTATGTCTCTCTCTCTCTCTCACTCTCTCTTGCTCTCTCCCTCTCTCATCTGTCTTTGTCTCTCTCTCTCTCACTCTTGCTCTCCCTCTCTCATCTGTCTTTATGTCTCTCTCTCTCACTCTCATCTGTCTTTATGTCTCTCTCTCTCTCTCACTCTCTCTTGCTCTCTCCCTCTCTCATCTGTCTTTGTCTCTCTCTCTCTCACTCTTGCTCTCCCTCTCTCATCTGTCTTTATGTCTCTCTCTCTCACTCTCATCTGTCTTTATGTCTCTCTCTCTCTCTCACTCTCTCTTGCTCTCTCCCTCTCTCATCTGTCTTTATGTCTCTCTCTCACTCTCTCTCACTCTCTCACTCTCTTGCTCTCTCTCCCTCTCTCATCTGTCTTTATGTCTCTCTCACTCTCTCTTGCTCTCTCTCCCTCTCTCATCTGTCTTTATGTCTCTCTCTCTCACTCTCTCTCACTCTCTCACTCTCTTGCTCTCTCACTCTCTCTCATCTGTCTTTATGTCTCTCTCTCTCTCTCTCTCTCTCTCTCTCTCTCTCTCTCTCTCTCTCTCTCTCTCACTCTCTCTTGCTCTCTCACTCTCTCTCATCTGTCTTTGTCTCTGTCTCTCTCTCTCTCACTCTCTTGCTCTCTCTCTCTCTCATCTGTCTTTATGTCTCTCTCTCTCTCACTCTCTCTTGCTCTCTCACTCTCTCTCATCTATCTTTATGTCTCTGTCTCTCTCTCTCTCACACTCTCTTGCTCTCTCTCTCTCTCATCTGTCTTTATGTCTCTCTCTCTCTCTCACTCTCTCTTGCTCTCTCACTCTCTCTCATCTGTCTTTATGTCTCTGTCTCTCTCTCTCTCACACTCTCTTGCTCTCTCCCTCTCTCATCTGTCTTTATGTCTCTGTCTCTCTCTCTCTCACTCTCTCTTGCTCTCTCACTCTGTCGTCTGTCTTTGTCTCTCTCGCTCTCTCACTCTCTCACACTCTTTGCTTTCGCACTGTCACTGTCTCTATCTGTCTTTATGTTTCTGTCTCTCTCACTCTCTCTCTGTCTCTCTTGCTCTCTCTCCCTCTCATCTGTCTTCATGGCTGTCTCTGTCTCTCTCTCTCTCATCTGTCTTTATGTCTCTCTGTCTCTCGTGCCCTCTCTCTTTGTAAAGGTGTGTGTTACTGTTTTGGGGGTCTTTAGGTGACTGTGTAGGTTTGTGTGGATCTGTGCAGGTGAATTTAAGCTGTCTGTGTGTCAGTTTTAAGTTTGTGCGTGTATCTGCAGGTGCATGCACACACTCACTTGTATTCACAGGAGTGTGTGTGTCTTTTTGTGTGCGTGTGCCTGCGCGCATGTATGAGTGTGTGTGTTGGGTGTTTGGGAATCTGTGCATGCTTTCGTGTGTTTGTGCTTGTGAGTGTGCATGAGCCTTCTTGTGGGCATGTCTGTGGGCTTTCGCACTTGTGTGTGTGTGTGTGTGTGTGTGTGTGTGTGTGTGTGTGTGTGTGTGTGTGTGTGTGTGTGTGTCTCACAGTAGGAATCCATTAATTTGATTAATGATGGTAACTGACCACATAGCTCCAGGGCCTGGGGAGTGTTCTATACAGTCTCCTCAGCCTCTTTGTGTTTAGGGAGGGCCCAATACATTATAGTCCATACACTGCGGCGGCGGCGGTGGCCGCACCAAGAAAAGACACAGGGCAGAATTAAGCGCACACAGACTTGACAAATGAGTTTGGTGTCATATCAGACATGCAGTCACACAAACACACACATTGGAAAAAACAAAAACAAAAAAAAAAAGCCCTCAGGGGTGTCCGGGTAGCGGAGCGGTCGATTCCGTTGCCTCCCAACACGAGGATCGCCGGTTCGAATCCCCGTGTTACGTCCGGCTTGCTCAGGCGTCCCTACAGACACAATTGGCTGTGTCTATGTGGGTGGGAAGCCGCATGTGGGTATGTGTCCTGGTCGCTGCACTAGCGCCTCCCCTGGTTGGTCGGGGCTCCTGTTCGGGGGAGGAACTGGGGGGGGGGGGGATAGCGTGATCCTCCCATGCGCTACGCCCCCCTGGCGAAACTCTTCACTATCAAGTGAAAAGAAGCAGCTGGTGACTCCACAAGTATCGGAGGAGGCATGTGGTAGTCTGCAGCCCTCCCTGGATCGGCAGAGGGGGTGGAGCAGCGACGGCTTGGAAGAGTGGAGCAATTGGCCGGATAAAGGAGGAGAAAAAGGGGCGGAGGGAAAAAAAGCCCTCAAAGATTGCCCTCGTAATGTAGATTTTATTAGATCAATATCAAAGGCAAAAAAAATCAACACACAACTGAATGCTTAAAATGCTCTATTTTACAGTGTATATTTGTTTGTTTGTGTGTGTGTCTGTGTGTTTGTGCGTGTGTGTGTGCATGTGACTTTTAGCATAACACATTATTTTTCTTGCTGAGCCGTTAGAGTTGAATATCTGTCACTACTTGCTCTTAAAATTACCTTTGCTACACCAATTTTCATAACCTACACATGCGTGTGTGTGTGTGTGTGTTTTATATATGTGTGTGCATGTGTGCAAGTGTGTGTTTTAGCCAGCTGAACAAGTGTTAACAAGGTCTGTACAGGCTGTATTTATTCGATCCATATGCTGCTGCACCATACAGATGCTGCTGCACCATACAGATGTGGCTCAGTGTGTCTAGCAGGAAGCTGTCAGTTCAACCCAGTCAGATCTCTGGTGCCAAGACAACCGCTTGAGAAGAACTGACCCATGATGATGACGAAAACCTTCCAGTGTGTGTGTGTGTTGGGGGGGGGGTTTGCATCCAATGCATGTTGATCCACCGCATGTGTGTCTATGTGTTGTTTAGTTTCAACACAAAGATGAGAGAAAAGAGCTTCTCCACATTTTACTTGCTGCTTGACTTTCGTGGACAGGGTTTCTGACCCTCATTGGGGCCTGTATGAGGAAGCACTTTAAACACACGCAAGCGCCTCATCAGGTACACTTGGACGTGTTATACGGGTTAGACCTGTGCCACCCCAACACCCCAGGCAGGACGCTGAGCCATCTTGGTGGTATCGTAGCACAATGTGAGCGAGATGTACAGAAGAATGAAGCGTAATGCAGGTAGACCCATCTCAGCTCGGGAGCAAGGTGGAGGATGTGATTCCAGGGCGCTGCAATTACTTAGTGCAAATATAGATTAAAAAACCAAAAAAAAAAACAATTCTATCAAGGCCTGAACTGTTTAGAAACTCCCTTTCAATTTGCAAAGAAATAAAAAACAACAACTTTAAGACATCAATATTGAGATTCTCCCCGTTCTTCAATGAACTGCTGTTGCCCTGGATGTTTAAGAAAATGACCCCCGATGGTTCCATGTTTGATTTGGCTGCATCATGTCAGGCAGGAGAGGTGTGCAGTTTGGGGTTGATTACAGTAATTTCCAGGTGATTTTTATCTCGTGTGCGTTTCTCTTTGTCATGTCAGGTTAGAATGATGAAGTGGTATTTATAGTAAACAGCTGCTAGGGGCTCAGCTTCCTTAGTCAGCATTAGGCCTTGTGTTTAAGATTGCTTTGTGTGTGTGTGTGTGTGTGTGTGTGTGTGTGAGAAAGGAAAGAGTGTGAACAAGTGATAGAGAGAGGAGGGTTTAAGGTGTGCCAGGGTATCTTTTTTACGTTGCGCTCTTATCTTTTTCCGCCCATGTGCCGGTCCCATCTGCGTCTCCGCTCCTATTGGTTATCCTGACCGTGTGTGCGTGCACGTTTTTCCGAAGCGTTCACGCGCCAGCGTGTTCGAGAAACGAACCCGCCTAGCCTTTATGGCGCGTCGCAGCCGTGTCATTAGGCTTCACGAAACGTCGCAAAAGTTTCAATACTCGTAAACCATACATACAGCCACGACCACCTGGGGTACGGAGCGCGGGTCAGATCTGATTGGCTACCTCCGCTTTCCGCCCGTTTTCACGGGACGAGGCCTTCCTTCCTGTTCCACGGCCCACTGGCCGCAGCGACAGACGTACAGGGTGTATGAATTTTACACCACAGCTTCATAAATAACGCGGGATATGTGTTTCGACGGGGCTCCGGAGCGCTCTGAGGAGGGGAAACTCCCATGTGGAGCCATACAGAGCGATATGCCTGGCTGTGTATGGCTCCCGCCTCTGTTGTCGTACTATAACACACACACACACACAGTATATGATACAACACTC
>NC_079228.1:33981622-33994122 GCF_029633865.1 Lampris incognitus | reverse complement strand
CCCTCACCGTACCGTTTCCTCCTCAGCTAAATACTAAGTACCCCTTCCTGACGAGCAACACGGTCACGTTGCACAGGCCAATAAGTTGCACATGTTGGCTCGTTTTTATCGTTCACCGATTCGGTGACGTAGCAGCTTCACACAGGCTCCCAGCCGGACTGGAAAAACCTCAGCAGTACATTCAAAACGAAAACTGATGACGAGACGCTGATTACGAGGATGGTGATGATGATGCTGATGATAAGATGCTGATTACGAGGATAGTCATAATGATGATGATGATGACGATGACGACGAAAGAATACCTAGTTTTCAGGGAGAATGAAGAGAGGAAAAAATGAAGGGCTGAATCATAGAGGGAAGCACGGCATAGTCGCTGATACAGTTCCAGTGTTTTTAATGGGTGTAGTTTAATGGGTGTAGTTTAAAGCGACACCTGAGGGGCAATTAAACTGGGTTGCAGATTAAAGCTATGGATAAAAACAAAACAAAAATCGGTGCAATTGGTGAGTTTTGGACAGTTCTGCTCAGCTTTATCGATGACTGGAGCCTGGATATGTCTCTGCTTGTTCTCCTGGTGTGAACTCTATTTTCATCTCTCTCTCTCTCTCTCTCTCTCTCTCTCTCTCTCTCTCTCTCTCTCGCTCTCGCTCTCTCTTTCTCTCGCTCTTTCTCTGGTATCTTGATATGGTCTGTGTTCTGCCGTGACTTCTAAACATTTACATTTCTGCTTTCAAGTGCTGTTTATATATGGCTCTTATCTGCTATCTAACACACACACACACACACACACACACACACACACACACACACACACACACACACACACACACACAGGGACAGACGGTGAATCAAACCTTTCCTTGTCCTGACAGCCACACTGTTGCCATGTCCATAATAGGACAGGAAGAGAGAAAAGGAGTGTGTGTGTGTGTGTGTGTGAGAGAGAGAGAGAGAGAGAGAGAGAGAGAGAGAGAGAGAGAGAGAGAGAGAGAGAGAGAGAGAGAGAGAGAGAGAGAGAGAGCAGTGGCACGTAGAAGGAAGGACAGAGAGAGGGTTGGATGACACAACTTGTGTGTGTGATATTGTTATTGGTGAGGATGATGATGAGGACGGGTGATGAAGGGTTGGGGAGGTTACTCGGTGGATGCTGTTGCCACTGGAGCAGCTGTCCTGCAAGCCGATAGAGAGTCAGTACGATGTCCTGGGGAACTTGAGCTGGATGACTGTTTGAATCAGTAGCCTTTAGCTGACGCTCCCTGTCTCTCCCCGTCTCTCTCTCTCTCTCTCTATGTCTGTCTGTCTCTCCCCCTCTCTGTTGCTCCATTTGCCCTCCGTGGTCTGAGGCGTAGGTTTACCACGGTTTTATGTTCCCCCCTGGCGTTATCGTGGTCCCTGTGCTGACATCATCAAGTTAATCCTGTCCCGCGGTTGTCTCTATCGTTTACAGTGTGTTTCTTTTATTCAGATGGAAGACTGACCTTGGGCGTCCAGAAAAGTGCCAATAAAATAAGATTTAACACCAAAGTCCGTAAACCAGGACTTGGCGTTTGCAGAAATGTCACCCCGATCACTTTTCCTTGAACACCGCGTGCACGGCTATACCTCTACTGCCGTGAAAATGGACATTTGGAGCCGTGGCCGTGCAGGACAGATAACATCCCAGAAACCCGTATCGATTTGTACGAGACAAGGACTGACGATGCCGCAGGGCGACGTAGAGTCATGTGATCAGTGACATGGGTACAGACAGTAGAGACCACCATTTGTTGCCGGCACCTTCTTTATGGTGGTCTTTCTTTCTCCTATACTGGGAACCATCAGCTGTATTGTTTTAGGGAGCTAAGCCGGCCGGCCGGGCGCAGCTTGTGCAGAGACAGAGAGGGCGAGAGAGAGGGAGAGACTTATAAAGCTGTAAAAGAGAGAGTTGTGAGAGTGCACTTTTAGAAGGAGAGGGGGGAAGGAAAAGTGCAAGTAATTGAGAGGAGAGAGAGAGAGAGAGAGGAAATGACAGATAGGTGGAAAGAATCTCAACCCTCCTCCTGTTTCACACCATCTCTCTCTCCCTCTCTCCCTCTCTCAAACACATACACACTCACTCGATAATTGAAAAGCATAATTGAACTCCTCTTATCTGCTTATCTGTCCCAAGAAGTTCAAAGTAAAGATTCATAGATTTCCTTCGTGTGTGTGTGTGTGTGCGTGTGTGTGTGTGTGTGTGTGTGTGTGTTCTGTCTGGTGATTCTTATCAGGTCGTCTTACTCAGAGCTGCTTTTAAGGCAATGAATTCACCTCCCTCCCTTCCTTTTCTCTTTCTCCTTCTCTCTGTTTCTCTCTCAAGCACACACTGTCCCCTCTCCATCGCTCCTCCGCTCTGTGGAGAAGTCTCTCTCCATCTCTCTCTATCTCTCTGTCTGTGTTTCAGAGCGTCTGCCATCCTCACTCCTCCTCTCTCTCCCTCCCTCCCCTCCCTCCCTCCCCTCCCTCTCTCTCAGTCTCCAAAACACTTTTCATTACTTTTCAATGCAAAAGGAAAACAGCAACCAGCAAACTTTTAACAATACGTTCCTCAGATGACTGTGAACTGTTTAGCTTTACACAACTTGAGTGTTCAGTCGGTCGTATTTGGGGAATAAGTTGAAAGTAAGTATGATTCATGCACCATCTTCAACTTGTTTTTTTTTTTTTGTGTCTTTCTCTATCTCTGTTTCTGTATCTCTCTGTCTTCCCGTCTGTTTGTGTCTCTCATTTCATGCTTATTAGTCCACTGCTTTCCATATGGATTACTCAGCCAGTGGGGGAAAAGTAGAAAGGAGAAAAACAAATTTGTCCATAAAAGCCCAAATTTGGTGGCCTCTGGCACATTCTAATGCCCCTATTCCATCATAGACACCGACCTTAATTATTACATATTTTAATGAGTTTGCCTACCCGATTGTAAACATGTAATGAATTATTGTAAAGGAAAATTAGGCCTCTTGTGCATTTTAGCCCACACAGTCTGTAAATAGCTATAAAAGCTGGGGTAGGCATTTTTTATGGCATCACTGGGCAAAAATTCCATAATAACCTTTCAGCATATTGTAATTCAAGTGGTCTGAGAGAAACCCAGACTTCTGCACCTCCTCTTGGTTCTGTATTCAAGGCTTTAAAACGTCTAACCTGTGACGGGAGATTTTAGCCAATCACGGGTCAGCTCAGAGAGCGGGCGTTCCCATTGGCTGTTCTACAAAGGCAGATGCGTATGCAGAGTAGAGTCAAGTCGAGTCGAGTCAAGAGTTCATTTGGAGTGCATCGTCACGGCGAGGCGTCCCAACAGAAACAGCGTTAATACCGGGTCCGTTCGCGTCAATCCGCCCCGCCCCGCCCCGCCGGCCGCACTTTTCAGTTTTTTGTTTGTAAAAAAAATTAAAATCATGTATAATCTTCTTTGTACTTCACAACTGTGTGCCACTTTGTGTTGGTCTTTCACATAAAATTACAATAAAATATATTTATGTTTGTGGTAAACGTGGCAAAGTTCAAGGGGTATGAATACTTTTGCAAGCCACCGTATGTGCAGTGACCACTTCCTCAAAAAAAACCCCCTCTTCATAACATAAGGATCATGTCCAACATGTCTTACTTCCTGTTGATACTGTTCTCTCATAATATCGTCTAAACCAGCGCAGTTCGGGCTAAACTAGCTCCATCTCGTCCATTCTGCTCTTCACTTCCTGCCCTGAATCTGAAGCCGTTCCTTTGTTGTCACCTTCACCGTAAGGTTTATCAAGACAAGCATCAGTAACGGTTAATATATCGTTTCACCGGAAACATAAATGCACTCTTATTCCACGAAAATCAGCAAAGCTATTTTAAGGGGGAACATGGTGTTGATGCCAGGTTTTATCTAGCCTATGTATTAGTAGTCAATTAAATTATTTATAACATTATTGCTCTTTATTTATTTATTTGGATTTTTTTTTCCCTCCCCAATTTTATCCAGCCAGTTACCCCACTCTTCCGAGCTGTCCCGGTCGCTGCCGCCCCCCCCCCCCGCTGATCTGGGGATCTGGGGAGGGCCGCAGGCTACCACGTCTCCTCCGATACACATGGAGTCGCCAGCCGCTTCTTTTCACCTGACAGCGAGGAGTTTCGCCAGGGGGACGTAGCGCATGGGAGAATCTTGTTATTCCCCCCCCCGTGTTCCCCCTCCCCCCTGAACAGGTGCCCCGACCGACCAGAGGAGGCGCCAGTGCAGTGACCAGGACACATACCCACAGCCGGCTTCCCACTCACAGCCACAGCCAAGGTAACGCGGGGATTCGAACCGGCGATCCCCATGTTGGTAGGCAACGGAATAGACCGCTACGCCACCCGGACGCCTTAGTTTGCATAATTGGTCAGTGGCAAAAAATACAGAAGGCATTTTAAACTGTAATATGCCAGTGTGAGGCCGAGGCATGGCCTGTATTCTCCTCATGTGACAGGGCCGTTACTTCGACCCCCTCGCCTGTTTCAGTGTGTGTTTGCAGTGCGTCTCAGAGGTGGCTCTGCTGTGAAACGAGCAGCATAAATAAAGATAACTCATTCCTTCGTTCATTCACTAGGCCCGTAAACGTCTGCGCGGCATGTATGTGGGAAAATGCAGCGCTTTCAGTGGACTTTTTGAATCCTACCGTGCGATCGCCAGGTTGTCGCCACCAGTGTTGGTGTTCTCTGAAGTAGCCCGTCTGATGAGGATGCCCCCTGTCTGTGCGGTCAGTGCAGTTCTTCATGTGTTTTGTCATCGATTATTTCGCTAATGTTAACACTGATGCTTGACTCTCCCCCTCTACTGAGTAGGACACAACCTGTCAGCTGACGCACACACACACACACACACACACAGACACACAGACAGACACATTCCTCCGGAGCATGTGGGGGTGGGACTGGTACAGACAGATGGGCATGTTTCTCCATCACCATGGTCGCGTTGTTTTGGAGCAGAGGCTGGTGGTCGTAAATGTGCACGCAGAGCAAACCCCGACTTGTCAATCAGAACTATTTTATCAGAATCAGAAGTTAATACGGTAAAGTAGTGGGCGGGGCTTAAACGAGCAGTGGGCTGTTTGGCCGGCAGCCAGCACTTATGGAAAGCTCTGCTAGTCAGAGTCGAATGCCCTTTTCTCTATATCAGGTTTCTTCCTTTATCAAATTCTATCACTTCATCTGTTCCTCTCTTTCTCTCTTTTCCTTTCCTCCCCCTCCCTCCATCTCCCACTCACCCCCTCTCTCTCACTCTGTCTCTCTCTCTCACTCTCTCTTGCTTGCTCTCTCTCTCTCGCGCTGTCTCTCTCTGTCTCTCTCTGTCTCTTGCTCTGTCTCTCTGTCTCTCTCTGTCTCTCTCTCTCTTGCTTGCTCTCTCTCTCTCTTGCTTGCTCTCTCTCTCTCTCTCTTGCGCTGTCTCTGTCTCTCTGTCTCTCTTGCTCTCTATGTCTCTCTCTCTCTTGCTCTCTCTCACACACACACACACACACACACACATATATATAGGCACGTGTACATGTGCATATATTATATATATATGTGTGTGTTCATGTGTGTGTTATTACTCTTGGGTGAGGTGTGTATCCAGAGACATGTAGACATGCTGGTTTGGCAGGCTAGAACAAAACATAGCCTTCAAATGGTTGCCAAGGTTTTAATGTTCTTTACTTGGTGATTCATGGCTCCAGAGCATGTGTGGTAGGATATACAGATTATACCAGGGATCGGTCCCTGCGGGGGGAGAGAGAGAGATAGAAAGTTGAAAGGCAAATAAAAGGGAATAGTAAATTTCAGGACACGTTAATTTCCTCATTCACTTCATTGTGTATGTGACCCTTCACAATATGTCATCTATGGTTTGGTCTGGACTCATGGCGGTCTAACAGTTTCCACAGGTAGGAGACTGTGCTCGCCCTCAACTTGAGAATGAATGAATGCGTGAATGAATAGATGAATGAATGAATAAATCAGAGGAGAAAGGGTTATGGTTAAGGGAACTGAATACATGCCAGTGTTTATTCCCCTTTCACGTCATTCACTGCCGAGGCCTTGATCAGACTCGGGAGAGATTAGAGAGCGGACTGAAGACAGACAGGTAGATAGAGCAAGAGGGTGGAGATGGCTTTAAAAGAAAATAAAGATGAAAGGATTTAGGGTGTAGTAACAGTTAGATGGGTTTGAGCACCAGTCTGTGTGTGTGTGTGGCTGTTCCAGTGATGAGGTGGGTGTGAGAACTAAAGCTGACATGCCTGTGCTGTCTTTCCTAATCCCCACCTTGAATGTGTTTGAAATCGTCGACCTACTTAGGCCGCGTTCACACAGAATCAAGCATGGCGGCGGTCTGGGCGGCGTGGGCGTGTCACTCCACGGCCCGTTGCGATCAGGAATCGCCACAGTGGGCCATCGCAGCGATCGTGGCCCACACGGGTGTGTTCGTGATTGGCCATCGCAGCGTGATGTCGGCTTGCCTTCCAGCAGAAGTTGGATCTGGTTCGACTTTCTTGCTGGACACCGCCGCGTTTTTCTGCTGCACCTCCTGCAGGCGCCGCTGCAGCTTAAACGCACTACCCTCATTCGAAATGAATGGGGGTACTTTAGTTTTTAACCGACTGGCTGACCTGCAGCACACATTAAAAGTTTTATGACAGGGGGCATCCGGGTAGCGTCGTGGTGTATTCCGTTGCCTACGAACATGGGGCTCGCCGGTTCGAACCCCCGTGTTACCTCCGACTTGGTCGGGCGTCCCTACGGACACAATTGGCTGTATCTATGGGTGGGAAGCCGGGTGTGTGTCCTGGTTGCTGCAGTAGCGCCTCCTCTGGTCAGTCAGGGTGCCTGTTTGGGGAGGGGAGGGGGAACTGGGCGGAATAACGTGATCCTCCCATGCGCTACATCCCCCTGGTGAAACTCCTCACTGTCAGGTGAAAAGAAGCGGCTGGCGACTCCACATGTATCGGAGGAGGCATGTGGTAGTCAGCACACCCAGAGGGGGTGGGGCAGCGACCGGGGCGGCTCAGAAGAGTGGGGTAATTGCCTGGATATGGTTGGCGAGAAACCCCCCCCCCCCCCAAAAAAAAAAATTATGACACAGGAGTGAACTGTCAAACGTCAACCATTTCGGCTCTCGTTGTGAAACCCGCAGGGTTGACGGCTGTCTTGCTAATGAGCCGGGATCAAGACCACGTCTTTTTGCAAAGAAGGCAGAGAAATTATTTACTGCTAAATGAACCCGTCAGTTATCTTGACAGCTTCTCATCACCGAGATTATAGACACACAAAAAACATGACGTTGCGCACATCAAGTCTTCAGTCAGAATGCCGTCAGTTATTAAACTCACCAAATGCAATATAAATGCAAAATAAATGTGCACAAATTGGTGAGAAGACACGGATGCAGAGGCTTACTGAAACTGCTTACACACATCACACTGAGACAAGACTGTCACATACAATACAAGGAGAAAGTGCAAGTTGGACGTACAACAATAGCTAACTTTACACCTTGGTGTACACAACATCTTGCATTTTACTGTTATTTACTTAAAGCGTTTCAGGCTGCAGGGTGATGTGGTGGGCCATAGTTTCCAGCCCTTATTTTGAAAAGCCTCTACCCAGATGATGTGTCCCTAGAGAAGGCATTACTCCCCACCAGCTTCAGGAGCAAAGTTTGGAGAGTTAAACCTTTGACCTTTGGGTGTCCGGGTAGTGTGGTGGTCTATTCCGTTGCCTCCCAACACGGGGCTCGCCGGTTCGAATCCTCGTGTTAACCTCCGGCTTGGTCAGGCGTCCCTAGACACAATTGGCTGTGTCTGCGAGCGGGAAGCTGGATGTGCGCCTCCTCTGGTAGGTCGGGGCGCCTGTTTGGGGGAGAGGGGGAACCGGGGGGTAATAGCGTGATCCTACGTCCCCCTGGCAAAAGTCCTCACTGGCAGGTGAAAAGAAGCGGCTGGCGCTGCCGCATGTATCGGAGGAGGCATGTGGTAGTCTGCAGCCCTCCCCGGATTGGCAGAGGGGGTGGAGCAGCGACCGGGACGGCTCAGAAGAGTGGGGCAATTGGCTGGATACAACTGAGGAGAAAAGGGGGGGGGGGGCTTTGACCTTTTTTTTGACCGTCCTGTACCAAAAATGACAGCTTCTCTGGACATTATTAATGTTGGTGTTGTTACGAGTTTGGTAGCAGCATTTCAGAGCCGACATCGCGGTCTACACATCCACAACAGTGACACTGCAGCGAGTGCACCGTACGGCAGACTGGGCCTGTCAGTCATGTTAGGCTCAAACTTTTATTGCTTGATAGAAAACGAAATCTAGTAAGGTCTGCTCTTTTATGACTCCTCTTGAAGAAATACGTTGCCGCTCATCTGATAAACGACACGATTTAATCTGATTTGATATATTCTTGGATAACTGCTTTATTTTCCCTCCAGAATCCCCCTGAATCATTTTTAGAGTGGTGAAATCTTTGTAAACGGAGCTTTGAAAGTTAAAACCTGTACATATCTGGTGAAATTATGTAACTCCTTTGCGTTCTTTAATATTGAATTCCATACCGGAAAAAAAAACCAAAGTATCTCAATGTTGATTCTTTTTTTCCAGCGGTGCAGTATTAGGAGCCACACTGATGCGTCGACAGGGATAGACACGGTCGTGGCAGTTATTCAATTCCACTCTTGACAATGAACGAGGAGTGAGACAAAAACCTCTTACAATGTTGTCACACTTCGATATGTTTCACGAACGGATGCACAAAGCGTAGATATGTAAGTGCGAGCCCTGATCTCGGAGCGCGCTCCCTTTATACCTTGCAGCACAAACATGCTTATTGTTCGGAGAGTTCAGAGGTCAGGGCTCCTCTCGTCCTTATCTTGCAGCTTGTAATTCTCCGGAGCCGTTCCTTCAGACCTTGTTACACTCAAATGAGCTTCCCATACATTCTTATACCGCCGGCGAGCAGTTGACAATAGGCCTTTATTGGCTCATTTGGAAGAGACGCCACATTTCTTCTGCAATACATGAGCTTTGAGCATCTGTCCGAGCGATATAGACTACATTAAAAAAAATAGTTTCGATCATACATGGACAAAGATTAAAAGTTAGCGAACGCCATGTGTGATTGTATGGCAGACAAATTGCCTTCACAGACACACGATGGAAAAACAGTGTGCGCTGTGAGGCCCGCAGCAGAGTTGGAAGTGAAAGAAGAAGATTGCTCCACAGACTGTCTTGTTGTTTTGTCAATTACGGTGCGGTCGATGACTCAACCGAGGGACCCCTGTCAAGACAGATTCTTTGAATAATTGCCACCTTCACCCCCACTTAAAAAGTCTCTACTCTTGTCTCCCCATCAAGTCAAATAAAGCCCCCATAAAAAAAAAAAGAAAAGAAAAGAAAAAAAGATTATCACAGGTAATCGATTTAAGTTCGCCATGCTGAGAATGCTGAATCAGATTATAAACCAGATCCATGTAGGCTATAGTCGGCTCTCCGGTGTATGTCAAACATGGTACACCATCCGGGTAGTGTAGCGGTCTAGTGGTCCGTTGCCTACCAACACGGGGATCACTGGTTCGAATCCCAGTGTTACCTCCGGCTTGGTCGGGCGTCCCTACAGACACAATTGGCCGTGGCTGCGGGTGGGAAGCCGGATGTGGGTGTGTGTCCTGGTAGCGTGCTGCACTAGCACCTCCTCTGGTCGGTCGGGACGCCTGTTCGGGGTGGAGGAGAAATACCGTGATCCTCCCACTGTCAGGTGAAAAGAAGCGGCTGGCGACTCCACATGTATCGGAGGAGGCATGTGGTAGTCTGCAGCCCTCCCCGGATTGGCAGAGAGGGTGGGGCAGCGACCGGGACGGCTCAGAAGAGTGGGGTAATTGGCCAAGTACGACTGGGGAGAAAACGGGGGGTGGGGGAGTGGTACGCCATTTACAATCCTGTCAAGAACACAGGTTATGATAACACAGGAAAGTTGTTGTGACTCAGTATCTTTGAGGCCTATTTGTCAGAACCCCCCCCCCCAAATCTTGTAATACATGAAATCATCCAGATATTCCTAACATCACAGTATTATTTCCTCCCCTGAAGCCAGCGTCTCGTTCCGTGTGTCTCACTTTTCACCGCGGTGCGAGTTGTAAATAAAAGTGTAAGACAAATGAAGTGAAAGGTCTTCAGCACAAGCCTTCATCTCACAACTGTTTAGAAAAGGTAGCAAAGGAAGGACAGTCGCATCAACAGTGGCGGAGGAATTTCAATTTAAAATGCCTCATATCAGCCGGCGTGGCCACCTGCTGTTAAGACTGCGCCTTCTGGAGTCATGCACAAACTATTTAAGCTCGTCTGTCATGTCTCGAGCCGTTTGTGAGGTGTCAGTTACCTTGAAAAGGTTTGACGCTGTGATTCCCAAAACTTCCTCGAAAACCAGCCACCAACTATGGCCTGCCCGGGTATCCGCGTCATCCCGAGAAGACCAGCACATGACTGAGAGGGGAACCCGATAAACGGGACTTTAGTTGGGGCGTCCGGTTAGCGTGGCGGTCTGTTCCGTTGCCTACCAACACGGGGATCGCCGGTTCGAATCCCCCGTGTTACCTCCGGCTTGGTCAGGCATCCTTCCAGACATGATTGGCCGTGTCTGCGGGTGGGAAGCTGGATGTGGGTATGTTTCCAGGTCAGGTGAAAAGAGGAGGCATGGGGTAGTCAGCAGCCCTCCCCGGGTCGGCAGAGGGGGTGGAGCAACAATCAGGACGGCTCAGAAGAGTGGGATAATGGGCCAAGTACGATTTGGGAGAAAAAGGGGAGGGGTGGGCGAGGGTGAATCCAAAAAAACCCCAAACATGCCTGGTCCTAACAGGAATATTGTTGACACGGCGGTGGACTGTATGCCATGTGATACGTATTCCAATTGCGTTTTTTTTTTTTTGACGCTGAGTGAATCCGAATCCTTTCCATGACCTTTGACCTCACAGAATACAGCCAACAAAGCAGTTCCGACCGTTCGGTTCCCTGAGAGTAGTGAAGCGATTGCCTTCAGGTTTGGCCCTGTATGGATACTCGAGACGCTGGACTGCGGTTTCTGCACCTTGTCCTGGTGTATTATGACAGCTGTTTGTTTGACTGATTCATTTTTTTCCTCCTTACATAAACCCGCCGAAGGTTTGCTCAAAAGCATCGGGTCATATTCTTTATTCAGAGTACGTTCGGTACGGTGCGCCACCTGTGGCAATAAGTCAAAGCAGAATCCACGTGCTTGGATGTGATTACGATTATTAATCCCCGGAGGGATTCTGTGTCTGCTCTCTCGATGCTCGGCAGGGTGAGCCATCTCAGATCTCGCCTTCTGGACTCGCGGGTGGGAGCGAATATTCGTCGGCGTCACCGATTGGTTGAACCACAGTACTCGTGAGATGCCTCACAGGTGAACCGCCGTCTTCAAATGACCCGGTACGCTCATCTTTCATCCGTTTGTCAAGCAGTCACTGTGGAGTCGCCCGTTAGAGTCCCAGAACGCGGTGCAGTTGGAAAAGGCCTGTACATTACATTACTCAAGAACACGTGCACAGTGCAGCCACAACAGGAATTGAAACCAGTCGCGCGGAGGGGGGGGGGGCACTAATCACTAGACCCCGTGATATGCTGTGTTATACAGTAACATCCCATCCCTAGTGGTGGTAGAATGAAAACACATACATCCAAAATCCACACATGCTCTCTGGATTGTGTCACCTGACTCGTGATGTCATCAAGAGCCTGAGCTGTTAGTTAGCGTTAGCTGGTCAGAGATACGTTTCTTTTTGATGTTGTGCACAGATTTGTAAATCACAACTTCTTTTTTTTGGAGGGGGGCCCTTTTCCCCCCCCAGTTGTACTTGGCCAGTTACCCCACGCTTCCGAGCCATCCCGGCCGCTGCTCCGCCCCCTCTGCCGATCCGGGGAGGGCTGCAGACGACCACGTGCCTCCTCCGAAACATGTGTGGGTCGCCCGCTGCTTCTTTTCCCCCTGACAGTGAGGAGTTTCGCCAGGGGGACGTAGCGCATGGGAGGATCATACTATTCCGCCCCCCCCCCCTCGAACAGGCGCCCTGACCGACCAGAGGAGGCGCTAGCGCAGCAACCAGGACACATACCCACATCCAGCTTCCCACCCGCAGACACGGCCAATTGTGTCTGTAGGGATGACCAACCAAGCCGGAGGTAACACGGGGATATCGAACCGGATTTCCCCGTGTTGGTAGGCAACGAAAATAGACCGCCACGCCACCCGGACACCCCTACTCTTCTTTTTGGTGCTGGGCACAGATTTGTAAATCACGACTACTAAGCCGTTTACATCCCATCAGCACACAAGGATGCAGTAGCAGGTACAGATCCTGATGTCTCTTTAAGCTGGACCGGTTGTCTTGGGAACTGGGTGGGTGAGAAGCGTCAGTGAGCGAGCAGCCCACAAGGCAGGCCTGATCCACACTGATGACCGAGAAGCAGGTCGGACTGTCCGA
>NC_079228.1:33971622-33976622 GCF_029633865.1 Lampris incognitus | reverse complement strand
GCTCAGAGGAGCCTCTCCAGTAGGTGGTCCGGCACGGACTATATGGACTGCATTGACTCTGACACAATATCCTGGAAACCCTCTGGAAGTCAGTTGGCAGATGTGTTGTCAGTCAGAAACAGGGTATTAACCTCCACGCCACGACGCCTCATCCACATAGCCGTCCTGTTGTTGGGCTAATCCCGATGCACTCGTTGCCCCGCGTGGCAAATGGCGTCCACCTGAAACGCGGGGTAGTTTAGAGCGAAAAGACATTAAGTATGACTTAACGCTAATGGTGTGGCTTGCTGTGTGTCTTTTATGTGCAAGGGTATTGTTGCACATTGTTTTGGGTTGTGGTTTTGCTGTGTGGTATTACCACACAGACATTTTTCCTCCCTCTCTCACTCTCTCTCTCCCCTCTCTCACACTCACTCTCTCACACTGTCTCTCTCTCACTCAGTCTCTCACCCTCTCATTCAGTCTCTCACTATCTCTCCCACTCACTGTCTCACACTGTCTCTCACTCAGTCTCTCACTCAGTCTCTCACTCACTCTCACACTGTCTCTCACTCAGTCTCTCTCTCACTCAGTCTCTCACTCAGTCTCTCTCTCTGTCTGTCTGTCTGTCTGTCTGTCTGTCTGTCTGTCTGTCTGTCTGTCTGTCTCTCTCTCTGTCTGTCTGTCTGTCTCTCTCTCTGTCTGTCTGTCTGTCTCTCTGTCTAATCTTCTTTGTCATATTCCTAGGTCTCTTCCTAAAATGTACCTTTTAGTGCAACTAGGGTGAGATTAAGTGGATGGCTCTTCACCTATTGATCGTGTGTGTGTGTGTGTGTGTGTGTGTGTGTGTGTGTGTGGTTTGGTGATTATGTGATGTGCAGGAAGCCTGTAGATGAGGACATAATGAATGTTTGGGTTGTTGTTAAATGGTGGAAGTAATATTTAGTGTGGTGGTGCTGTAACGGTGTGCGAGCATCATGTACCAGTCAGTGAGCGGTGTCTGTGTTTCCATCACTCCATCCTCAACACTGCACACTGTGTGTTCTTCCTCCTGTCTTTGCTTCTGTAAGTGTACCTGTAGGGATCCTATTTGTATAGATGTGTGTGTGTGTGTGTGTGTGTGTCTAAATGCCGTGGTATGCATATACTCCCATTGAATTTTGCTCTTTCACTCTCTTCCTCTCTCTTTCTTATTTGGTGTGTGTGTGTGTGTGTGTGTGTGTGTGTGTGTCCGTGTGTGTACTTTCGAACGTGTGTGTTCTGTTAGAATTCTGTCCCAAAGCCAGCCTCTGTCTCCTGGCAGGCAGTTTAACAATAATTAATTACACACTCCTCACAGCCTGTCTGTGTGTGTATTCCATACTCCCGCGTGTGTGTAACCCTACCCCTCCATGACAGTCGTATGATTTATTCCTGAAGTTATAAATGGGATTATTCGCACACACACACACACACGCACACACACACGCACACACGTGCAGATAGCCGTTTGACCACATTGTGCGAACCGCAGGACTGTTTCAGGTGACATCATCAGTGACGGAGAGAGATGGAGTCCGATTGAAAGAGAAAGAGAGAGACAGACAGAGAGAAAGTGGGAGCCATTTATATAAGGCACGTTCTTAGACGTGACCACACACACATGGTATTCTCCCTCTACACGCACACACGCACGCACACACACACACACACACACTCACAAAGTATGCCCTAGGGACTGGAGCAGCAGAGCTGTCTGTGTGTGTGTGTGTGTGTGTGTGTGTGTGTGTGTGTGTGTGTGTGTGTGTGTGTGTAAATTTAAAATCCAGAGGCCAGACTCTTGAGTTTTAAAAACTCTCAGGTCACAGATTATTGAAATAGTGAGGCAAATATACTCTGCTCTCTGTGGCTGTGAGTGTCTGCATTTTGCTTTTTGACTGAAAGAGCAACTTCAGTCTCACACACACACACACACACACACACACACACACACACACACACACACTTGGATGTGAGCTGTTTTTGAACAGTAGTGTGCAGGCATGGATAGTTTGTGTGGATGAGCCCACGTTTGTCCCTGTGTGTTAGTGTACTGTTGCAGTTATTCAAGGGTTGTTTACAGCCCAATAGGGGACTGGGCCCGCAGCCCTTTGGCTGCTGTTTCAGCTTCATGTTTGAACACACACAGACACACACACACACACACACGCGGACATAGTTATGTAGATTTAAAGCTGCATTAAGTAACATTGAACATTCCAGTGCAGATCCCTCCGCCTCTCTCTCTGCTGCCTCGCACCACTCCACTAAGCCCCTCCCACTAAACGACCGCCGCATGGCTCCGCAGCCCCTTACACTCTGTACACCCAGGAAGTGTCAAAGCAAGACTCGCGAAACTTGTATCGTAGTTGAGAATCTACTCGTGTAGAAAACCATTTTTTGGGGGCGACCAGGTAGCATAGTGGTCTATTCCGTTGCCTACCAACACGGGGATCGCCGGTTCGAATCCCCGCGTTACCTCCGGCTTGGTCGGGCGTCCCTACCGACACAATTGGTCATGTCTGCGGATGGAAAGCCGGGTGTGGGTATGTGTCCTGGTCGCTGCACTAGCGCCTCCTCTGGTTGGTCGGGGGCGCCTGTTTGAGGGGGTAGGGGGAAGGGGGGGGAATAGCGTGATCCTCCCGCGTGCTACGCCCCCCCGGCGAAACTCCTCACCGTCAGGTGAAAAGACTCCACATTGTATCGGAGGAGGCATGTGGTAGTGTGCAGCCCTGCCTGGATCGGCAGAGGGGGGCGGAGCGGCGACCTGGACGGCTCAGAAAAGTGGAGTAATTGGCCGGATACAGTTGGGGGGATTCCAAATAAGAGATTATTTTTTCAGCGAACGTCTTAGTTACACTAATATTGTTGATGTGAAGCAGCCATTTCGAGTGGTCTTGTTGATTTGTAGGGTTAGCATTACAACCACGAGCGACCGGCGGGGCAGGGCGGACGCCAGTTGATTGCCTACATGCACACACGCATTTGTAGAGCAGCCAATAGGAACGCCCTGGCTCTGAACTGACCCGTGATTGGCTGAAGTCCGCTGTCCCAGGCTAGATGTTTTGAAGCCCGAATACAGAGCCAAGAGGAGGCGCAGAAGTCTGGTTTTCTCTCAGACCACTTGAATTACAATATGCTGAAAGGTTATTATGGAATTTTTGCCCAGTGATGCCATAAGAAAACTGCCTCCCCCAGCTTTAAGGCCGATGTCCAGTACAAATGTATTTCATCACAGTGTGTGTGTGTGTGTGTGTGTGTGTGTGTGTGTGTGTGTGGGTGGGAGCCTACATGCATTGAAATATCTAGCATATCATTCACCTCAAAGACATTTCGGTTAAGAATGAATATACAATAATGTAACGATCACGGATGAATAGGCTAGGTAGCCCTCGGCTAACGGGTCCGGACCCTTTAGTCGACCGGTTAACGTTGTCGCCCGCATTGCGGGAGATATGGGTTCGCGTCCCGGCTGTGGCGGTTCCTGCGGTTGCCCCCTGAATTCGCTACAATATTAAGTCTTCTAGGTCAAAATTTCAATTTGCCAGAATAAATGCCCGCTATGTGTTAAACTCTTTCCCCCCCTCTTGCTCATTTTCTCTGCAGCCCATTTCTCCTGTCCCGTCAGTTCTGTCCGTCCTTAAAATGGAAGAAATATAAGTAACGGTATTTATCTATCACGCGAAGCAGTGGACCTGCACCTTTAAGTAACAGTAGTTTTAACTCACTAGCCGGGAGTAAATTGCAGCAACTCGGGAGTACTTTGGCAACCCACACTGGGTAATGATTTCACCGGGGTCAGTCCAAAACAATCTCATGACCTGTTTTTATACTGGAGTGACCCGTATTTCTGTCTTGACCGAGAATTTGATTCACGTTGTTTTTGGTAACCGAGGATCCAGAACGTAAGCTTGTGTTTTCCCAAAGTGTGGGGATGTTCTGATGAAGGAGTTGAATGCCTCGTTTGTAACGTAGAGTTCGAGTCCAAATTGGAGACACATGTTGCTGTTACTGATTCCCTTTTGTTTTTGGTCCGTGTAGTTTTGGTGTTTGTGTGGCTGTGTGTGTGTGTGTGTGTGTGTGTTTTTTTCCGCGTGGCGAAAGATGAGGACCACGTCGCTTTCTTTCACCAGCTCTTCTTCGAGGGGTCCATGAGCAAGGCAGCCGTCCTCGGCGTAGTCCGGTGGAGCCGCTCAGTGGTTGACGGGTCAACGCTACGGCTGCACTCGATCGCTCCCGGGTGTATGTGTGTATTTCATTCCTTTCCTTTGTCTGCAATTACTCTCCCAGGGAGTAGCCTTCCCTTACCCCCCCCCCCCCACACACACACACACACACGCAACGCACAGACTTCCCGGACCCTGTGTGGTGTAGTAATCCAGTACAGTTAGGAGAGGTCAGATACTGGTAATAGACTTTTAATAAAGTTATGTGTGTGTGTGTGTGTGTGTGTGTGTGTGTGTGTGTGTGTGTGTGTGTGTGTGTGTGTGTGTGGTATTTTTTTATTTGTGTGTCTGTGTGTGTGTGTGTGTGGGTGTGTGTGGGAAGGTGGGTGGGCCGGCGAGCTGGTTTGGAAATGAGTATGTCCTGTCTATAGAAGATGGATGTTGTAGTTTGTGGGGGTCCCCCCCACCCCCGTGTGTGTGTGTGTGTGTGTGTTTTTGACTTCGACCGTTTTAGTCCAATTTGTTATGTTTCCATGATGTGGAATTGATTTCCATGCAACATAAATTAGATTACATTATTTAAAGCAACAACTGGAGGAGCTGCGATGTGGAAATGTCCTGAAACTGAGGTGAAAGATCGGCACAGTAGCTTCACCCCGGCAGTGTGCCGGCAGATCCCAACACCGTCAACCACCCTGGTGCCCGTTAGGTTATGCTAAGTTAGCGGGTTAGGGGGTTAGTGCTGCTAACATGCTAACACGCTAGCACTGCTACCAGTCCCACTTTCTCTGATAACATGTCAAAGTTTTTGATTTCATTCGTTCATTTTTGACCCCC
>NC_079228.1:33931622-33966622 GCF_029633865.1 Lampris incognitus | reverse complement strand
CTCTCCTCCCCATCACGCTTCTGTCTTTTCCACCCGGTTCTCTCCTCTTTCCTCCTTTCTTCCTCTACTCGTTTCTCCTCTCCAGCCCCATGGCCTGCTGTTTTAATGAGAAATGGTGGAGCTTGCTCCTCTTTCCCCCCTGCGTGCTCTCTCGCTTTCTCTCTCTCTCGCTCACTCACTCTCCCTCACTCCCTCCCTCTCTCTCTCTCTCCCTCCCTCACTCTCTCCTCCCTCTCTCTCTCCCTCTCTCTCTCTCCCTCCCTCACTCTCTCTCTCCCTCTCTCGCTCTCGTTTTCTCCGTTTTGATTAGGACGGGGGATTGCAGTGACTCCTCTTAAACCGTGTAAGTCTGTTTCTTTCTCTCTCTCTCTCTCTCTCTCTCTCTCTCTCTCTCTCTCTCTCTCTCTCTCTCTCTCTCTCTCTCTCTCTCTCTCTCTCTCTCTCTCTCTCTCTCTGTCTCTCTCTGTCTCTCTCTCTTCCCACGGGGCACCTGGCTGTAGGAAAGAAATTATATTGAGGCGCATGGACAGACGGATAAAGGTAGACAGAGCGAGCGAGAGGAATATTTTTTGCGAGACAGAGCGATGGTGAGACGGAGATTTTTCCCTCCGTGTAGGGAGACATTGCCTCCAGCATCGTATCTTCATATGTTAAACATTAATCCCTTTGTTTTTGAAAAACAGAGCTGCCAACCACCGCGTTCCCACATGGAGGAGAGGAGGGAGGGAGGGAGGGAGGGAGGATCTGCAGCAGTCATAGTAATCCACAGGTGCACCCGTGCGGCTTCTGTCACTTCCGGGTACCGTTCCTAACGATGTGTCGTCTAGTACCAATCTGAGCACTCATCCAATCTCTCTTTTTTTTTAGGGGGGGTTCCCCCTCTTTTTGGGGGGGGTTTCCCCCTTTTTCTCCTTTTTTCTCTTCAATTGGACTTGGCCAATTACCCCACTCTTCCAAGCCTGTCCCGGTCGCTGCTCCACCCCCGCTGCCGATCCGAGGAGGGCTGCAGACTACCACATGCCTCCTCTAATACATGTGGAGTCGCCAACCGCTTCTTTCCACCTGACAGTGGGGAGTTTCACCAGGGGGATGTAGCACGTTGGAGGATCACGCTATTCCCCCTCAGTCCCCCCCCGAACAGGCGCCCCGACCGACCAGCGGAGGCGCTAGTGCAACGACCAGGACACACGCCCGTGTCCGGCTTCCCACCCGCAGATGCAGCCAACCGTGTCTGTAGGGTCGCCCGACCAAGCCAGAGGTAACACTGGGGATTCGAACCGGCGATCCCCGTGTTGGTAGGCAACGGAATAGACCGCTACACTGCTGGGATGCCCCCCCATCCAATCTCTTGCATGGAGTGAACTGTTGAGATTCAGAAAGATAGTTTTGGTGCATGGGGGGGGGGGGGGAGGGGGAGGGTGACTGGGGATATTTGCCCTGTTGGGGAGATCGACAGCAGTTTGTTAATGAAAACGGAAATCGCTTTGCTTCGAGTGAAGATGCTGAGGGCATCGAGTCTTCATCCTCACATCAGGTTCCCTTCAGCTCTCCAGTTGATACCCCAGACCGCTAGTGGTACGTCCTTTATTTCCAGTTCGCCAGTTGGCGGCTCATCTTAGTCAGCGTACAGCCCGCGTAATAACTTGGGTGACATGCGTGGTAATTGTAATTGACGGTGATGGCGGTGCTGGTGCGGCGAGCTGCGGTGTCGGTGCCGTTGTAGTGTACAGGGCCTAATTGTAGCAAGTAGCAGCAGTTGTAATGCGGGTACATTGTGGTAGGTTGTGTCTAATTGTAGTTGATAGTAATGGTTTCAGCCTGTGTATATACCCTGAAGCGGGAGAAGGCTTCACAAAGCCGTGCAAGCATTAGACGCGCAAGCATAAAGCAGACACACACAAGAGCGCACACATGCATAAATACAGTTCCAGAGTACAAGCGGATCTGTTCCCATCACCTCGCACACCGACCCACCGCGCACAACCGACCCACTGCGCACAACCCAAGAATGCAAACACACACAGCAGCACACACGAGGGGCATACCAGAGTAAATAGTGCAACATAATGTCCATCAGGCAGTTCACTGACACTCGTTATTACAGTTAGTACTGACTCAGTTAGTACTGACTCAGTTATTATTGACTCAGTTAGTACTGACTCAGTTATTACTGACTCGGTTATTACTGACTCGGTTAGTACTGACTCGGTTATTACTGACTCGGTTATTACTGACTCGGTTAGTACTGACTCGGTTAGTACTGACTCAGTTATTACTGACTCGGTTAGTACTGACTCAGTTATTACTGACTCGGTTAGTACTGACTCAGTTATTACTGACTCGGTTAGTACTGACTCAGTTAGTACTGACTTAGTTATTACTGACTCGGTTAGTACTGACTCAGTTATTACTGACTCGGTTAGTACTGACTCAGTTATTACTGACTCGGTTAGTACTGACTCAGTTATTACTGACTCGGTTAGTACTGACTCAGTTAGTACTGACTCAGTTATTACTGACTCGGTTGGTACTGACTCAGTTAGTACTGACTCGGTTAGTACTGACTCAGTTAGTACTGACTCAGTTATTACTGACTCGGTTAGTACTGACTCAGTTATTACTGATTCGGTTAGTACTGACTCAGTTAGTACTGACTCAGTTATTACTGACTGGGTTAGTACTGACTCGGTTAGTACTGACTCGGTTATTACTGACTCAGTTAGTACTGACTCAGTTAGTACTGACTCTTAAACAAGCTTGTACGAGTCAGTAAGTCATCACTGGAGTCATGTGGGGCAGATGGAAACATGGTTAGGTCAGCCTGTGCTTCGTAGGCCGGGAGCTCAGCCTCATCGCTTCACCGCAACGGTCTGTAGTTTTCCACTGCGTGTGTGTGTGTGTGGGTGTGTGTGTGTGTGTGTGTGTGTGTGTCTGTGTGTGTGTGTGTGTGTGTGTGTGTGGGCACGTGTGTGTGGGCACGTGTGTATGCGAGAGTGATGAATTCTTACTGGGTGTGGTGAACGTCAAATGAGATTTTCCTCTGTTCTCTTTGCACGTATTCACACACTCACTCACACACACACACACACACACACACACACACACACACACACACACACACACATACACAGACATGGTGCCAGGGCTGGTGTAGGCGTGGGCCCTTGTAGACATAAATTGCTTTATTTTAATAGCTGTTTGCCAGAGAGAAAGAAAGAGACTGACAGACAGAACGGACCGGGGGGCGGCGGGGGGGGGCTGATGAAATGAAAGATAAAATGCTAAACTGACCACAGTGAGTTAGAAAATTAGACTTAACTAACACTCACACGCTAATTATTTTCTTTCTGCTTTTTCCTCTCCCCTCCTCTCCTCTCCCTCCTCTCTTCTCCTCGCCCCGCCCTCCTCTCCTCTCCCCTCCTCTCCTCTCCCCTCCTCTCCTCTCCCCTCCCCTCCTCTTGTCCACATGCTCTAGAAGACGTGACAGCATGTGGCGCTGGGCTCTTTTGCGTTCTACTTATTTATTTATCTACATGTGTTTCTCTAGTATGTATTTTATTAGCTTATTTTCACCAAATTCTTTTATTTCACTTTTAACTCTAGGAGAGAGAGAGAGAGAGAGAGAGAGAGAGAGAGAGAGAGAGAGAGAGAGAGAGAGAGAGAGAGAGAGTGTGAGTGTGTGTGTTTTCATTTTCCCACTAAGTGAAAATACTTTAACTGTGATTGCAATCTGCTGACAGTAAACAACAATAAGGATTATCTTTCACAGAAATTCACACAACTGAGTGCACACAAACACACGCACACACACACACAAACACACACACACGCGTGCGCACACATAAGTCAGACAGATACAGACACACACACAGTCACTTTTATTCACACACACACACACACACACACACACACACACACACACACAGTCATATTTATTCACACACACATGCACACACACACACACACACAAATCAGACAGATACAAACACACACAGTCACATTTATTCACACATTACTCACACACACACACACACACACACACACACACGTACACACAAATCAGACAGATGCTGATACAAACACACACATATATACACACACACACACACACACACACACACACACACATGCACACACAAATCAGGCAGATACAGATACAAACACACACCCACACACAAACATGCACACACAAATCAGACAGCTACAAACATACACACACACACACACACACACACACACACACACACACACACACACACAGCCTTTCTCACCCCGTCATCTTGCATTGATGGTAAAGTGATCATGTCGTTTGTCGTCTTTCAGGCGTCTTTTGAGCTGACTGTGTTTACGGCTGGATGTGCAGGCTTGTGCACACTCACACTTAAGACACAAACACACACACACACGCACACACATGCAGACAGTTTATCAGTCACTGAGTTGACTGTTTATGGCCGAATAAGAAATGAACAACCACAAATAAACACACACACACACACACACACACACACAAAGACACACAAGCACACACACACACAAAACACAGTTTATCGGTCATTGAGTTGACTGTGTTTATGACTGAATATGAAATGAACAACCACAAATAAACACACACAGACACACACACACACACACACAGACTGGAAGAGGACACTGTTTCTTTCTCTCTGTCATGAGTGTCGCGCACAGAGCGACCACAATTGTTCTGTTTTCAGACAACAGCGAGGTTCTGATCTAACATGAAACACATGCTGGCTATTTCATGACTCTGTATGGTGATTATATGAGGGGTGGGAGAGGGGGAGCAGGCGAGAAAAGAGAGGGAGAAACATTTCGACGGGGAATCGGAGACCTTGATGACAGTCACTTCGGAGTGGGGGGGGGGGCTGGAGAGAAAAAAACACTTGTGAGTGGAGGAGACTGGGGGGAAAAATCACTTCGGAGTGGGGGGGGGCTGGAGAGAAAAAAACACTTGTGAGTGGGGGAGACTGGGGGGAAAATCACTTCGGAGTGGGGGGGACTGAGGGGAAAAATACACTTGTGAGTGGGGGGGACTGAGGGGAAAAAAACACTTGTGAGTCGGGGGGACTGGGGAGAAAAAACACTTGTGAGTGGGGGGACTGGGGAGAAAAACACTTGTGAGTGGGGGGACTGGGGGGGAAACACTTGTGAGTGGGGGGACTGGGGAGGGAAAACTCTTGTGAGTGGGGGGGGGCTGGGGAGAAAAAACACTTGTGAGTGAGGGGAGAAAACACTTGTGAGTGGGGGGACTGGGCAGAAAAACACTGGTGAGTTGGAGGGACTGGGGAGAAAAAACACTGGTGAGTGGGAGGGACTGGGGAGAAAAAACACTTGTGAGTGGGGGACTGGGGGGAAAACACTTGTGAGTGGGGGGAAAACACTTGTGAGTGGGGGGACTGGGGAGAAAAACACTTGTGAGTGGGGGGGGACTGGGGGGAAAAAGGAAATGTCAGAGAAAGTTTAAACAAAGTAGAGGGAAACCAACAGAGGCGAAGAACCACATGCTCTTTTATTTTAATCTGATCGGGGGACAGAAATTAATAAGCCTTTATTCCGTCTGTCCTATGGGGGATGGCTAAAGGATGAGGGAGGTGTCGTGGAGGAAGAAGGATACGAGATAAGGCGGGGAGATGTGGATGGAGGGAATACCGAGAACGAACCAAAAGAAAGGCTGGAAGAGAAGATTCGGGGTCGGAGCGAGGGAGGTGGAGCATTAGAAAAAGACAGAGAGAGAGAGAAGAGATGAGAGACAGAGCGTGAGGGAGAGAGAGAGTGCGTGTGAGAGAACGTGAGGGAGAGAGAGACAGATGGCATGAGAGCGAGAGAGTGAGAAAGGAGAGTGTGAGGGAGAGAGGGACAGACCGTGAGAGAGAGTGTGAGGGAGAGAGGGACAGACTGTGAGAGAGAGTGTGTGAGGGAGAGCAAGACAGACAGAACGAAAGAGGGACAGAGAGAGTGTGAGGGAGAGAGGGACAGACCGTGAGAGAGAGTGTGAGGGAGAGAGGGACAGACTGTGAGAGAGAGAGTGTGAGGGAGAGAGGGACAGACTGTGAGAGAGAGTGTGTGGGGGAGAGCAAGACAGACAGAACGAAAGAGGGACAGAGAGAGTGTGAGGGAGAGAGGGACAGACCGTGAGAGAGAGTGTGAGGGAGAGAGGGACAGACTGTGAGAGAGAGAGTGTGAGGGAGAGAGGGACAGACTGTGAGAGAGAGAGTGTGAGGGAGAGCAAGACAGACAGAACGAAAGAGGTACAGAGAGAGTGTGAGGGAGAGAGGGACAGACCGTGAGAGAGAGTGTGAGGGAGAGAGGGACAGACTGTGAGAGAGAGAGTGTGAGGGAGAGCAAGACAGACAGAACGAAAGAGGGACAGAGAGAGTGTGAGAGAGAGCAAGACAGACAGACAGAGCGAGAGAGGGACTGAGAGAGTGTGAGGGAGAGACGGACAGAGAGGGACAGAGAGAGTGTGAGAGAGAGCAAGACAGACAGACAGAGCAAGAGAGGGACTGAGAGAGTGTGAGAGAGAGAGACAGACAGAGAGACAGACAGAGAGACAGACAGAGAGACAGACATGTGGAGGTGTTAACTTGTTGGAGCGATATAAAGAGGAGAATAACTGGCAGCCTGTGCCTCTCTCTATATTTCTGATACACAGAATGTGGTTTGATGTGGTTGTGTTTTGGACATTTTGTCTCTTTCTCTTTCTCACTCTGTTGGCCCCAATCCTTCTCTCTCCCCCCCCCCCCGGTTCTCTCTTACTCTCTCTCTGTCTCCCTCTCTCACCCACTCTGTCTCGCTGATATGGCTGGTGTTTTGATGTGGTTGTGTGTTGGAGATTCTCATGGATGGTTTCCATAATGATAAAAAGATTCACTCCCTGGTTTATTAAAAAACACACACACGCACACACACACACGCACACTTTAAAGCCTCACTCAGCGATCTGAAGACTCCGTCTCTATCTTTCGCTCTATCTCTGGCTTTCTGGTCCCCCTCCCTCTGGGGGGGGGGGGGGGGAAATGGAGGCTCTCTCCAGCTGTGATGTTTCTGATTTGCGGAGGCTGTTTTTCTTTGACAGAGTTTGTGGCTGGGAAACGTCACAGATTTCCACGTTCAAAGAAGTTTGTAAATTGCATCAAAGCCGTCCAGCCGTACACACGCATCACTGTTAGAGAACTCGGCGCAGGCGGGCGGGCGTAATCAGCAGCACATTATCGCCGTCCCACGGATACCTCGTATTTCCATATATATGTAGCAAGAAAAACTGATTTTTCTTCCCTCCGCCGGAGACCGCGGCGTGATTTCGGCCTTCCCCGGGGCGTGAAGGTGGAGGATAGTCACCTGTCATCTACGATAAATGAAACTCACTCTACCATCCTCTTTCTCTCTCTCTCTTTGTTTTTGGTCTGTTCAGAGATGGTGAGGAAGAAGAATCCCCCTATCCGGAGCGTTGGAGGCGAGGAGGAGGAGGAGGAAGAGGAGGGGAGGAGGCGAGTTGGTGAAGAGGAGGAAGAGGGAGAGGAGGAGGGACGGGTCGGCGCGGAAGCGGAGCGAATAATCCGGCCGTCGGAACCTGAGTCCTCCGGCCGGACGAGAGGAGACGAGGAGCAGGAGGACGAGGAGGAGGGAGAGAGCGAGTGCGTCTCCTCCTCTGTCTCCCCGTTGTCCGTCGGAGCACGGGACGAGCGCTACAGCGGCAACGAGCGAGGGGGGAGGCGAGCAGGCGGTGCGCGAGTCAGACAAGGACACGAGGCTTTGACGGACAGGCCTGAGAGCCAGTCGGAGCCCGAGGACGGGGAGAGGGGAGGAGAGGAGGGAGGGAGGAGGGAGCGAGAGAGCGGAGTGGGCAACCACCTCACTCCCCCTCTTCTACCGCCTCCCCACGTCCCTCCGTCCAGGCTGGAAGGAGGGGAGGAGCCCACGGCCGAGACCCCTCCACTTTCGGCGAGCCCCTCCCCGAAACTGCAGGACTTCAAGTGCAACGTGTGTGGCTACGGTTACTATGGTAACGACCCCGCCGACCTGGTGAAACACTTCAGGAAGTACCACTTGGGTCTCCATAACCGCACGCGGCAGGATGCTGCCTTGGACACACACATCCTGGCCCTCCACAACATGGCCCCCCAGCACACACAACAAGGTGATTTGAGTTTGAGTCTAGAACTGCAGGATGTGAACCCCCAAATGCTGAGTTGGTTTGTTAATTAAAGATATGATACCGATGCTGGTATCAGATATCGGGCCGATGCCAGGCCAAGATGGAGTCTTGGTACCAGAAATCTTACCAAAGACGAAAATCCAGTGCCGAAATCTATAAGTTACATGTCATGAATAGAGGCAAAATGGCTTGATTTACTGCATTTTGGCACGTGGAAGCCTGTATTTCTTAAATGGGGGAAGAAAAAGATTATTTCTCAACTATCTTGCCCATTGAGCCCAAACTAATGGTCTAAGTCTGCACTGTTCAGCAGAACTAAAGGTTCGGATTGGTCCTCGATAAAGATTCGAATGCAGAATCGGTATTGTCGCTGCAGCCCTGTTACAGACATGGCTGAGAACCGACAAACACCTCACAGTGTGATTTGAACACTATCGCTGTGACTTAATGATCAAATGGGTTTCATCCCCATCCTGTCTTGGTGACATCAGTATGGACTCTCACCCTTTCATGGTTAAAGGACAAGTCTGTCTAAGAACTGGATGTACATCGATTGCTTGAGCACCAGTGGTAGAGAAACCAAAGCGTGTATTGTCGACAAAGTAAAATGGTTACGAGTAGGGCCGTCCCAAATGCCTTTTTTTCCGGCTTCGATATTTGGCGGCAAGTATTCCAAGGTATTCGAAGCTTTACTTTGCCGGGGGGGTTTGACTGTGCAATAATAGCATTAAATAAATTACAGCCATAGCCCTGTGATGGCCTGGCGGCCTGTCCAGGGTGTCTCCCCGCCTGCCGCCCAATGACTGCTGGGATAGGCTCCAGCATCCCCGCAACCCTGAGAGCAGGATAGGCGGTTTGTGTAATGGATGGGTGGATGGAAATTACAGCCGTAGACTATAAAAACTAAATTGCTCATGTGTTTGTTATTATTAATTAATTGTATTCATCACACGCTATTATTGTAATCAATTATTATGCAGTTGAGAGACCAATGCAGAATCGGACTTCCTTTTTATTGACATAACCCGGCTACGAAAACACTTTCCAAGTGAAATCGGTCGCTCATGAAAAGCAAAATGAAACATGTCTTTTTGTCCGTGTAGATCTTTACATGAAATCTTAAATAATTAACGGCATTACGTCGGTTGTGTGGCGTGTACAACCGAGAAGCTACTTAAGAGTTTTCAGGTGAATTGACAAACTCGTTGTAGATTTGTGCTACGCTGGCTTCTTTTGGCATATCTGGCGCCCAGCTTTTTGAAGGTCATCTTCACAAATGTTGGCGTTGTACCAGACGCTTGACTTTTTGGACATCTTGCCAGACTAGCTGTAAGTCACATGCTATGTCTCGGCATTGGGCACGGAAGAGACGAGAGCTAGCTATGCTTCGTTCACATGGACACCGTTTTTCCCGTGCCATATTGCCAAAAATTTTTTTTTTAAATTGGAATACCGATTATGCCGTTGGTTACTATGGCAACAATTGAAGGCTTCGAAGCTTTGAAGCATTCGGGTCAGCCCTGGTTGAGAGACTTCCCTACACCTCAGGTCAACAGCTCGTGATAAACTGCACTCTTAACCTGAACAGGTGTGCTAACAGCTGCTTCCTGAATACAGTGAAGGCAGCCGTATCATATGCGGTCAAATTAAAGAACAAATAAAATAGAATAAAAGTGGTCTATTCTGTTGCGTACCAACCCAGGGATCGCTGGTTCGAATCCCCGTCTTAGTCGGGCGTCCCTACAGACACAATTGGCCGTGTCTGCGGGTGGGAAGCCGGATGTGGGTATCTCAGCCGCTGCACTAGCGCCTCCTCTGGTCGGTCGAGGCACCCGTTCAGGGTGGAGGGCGAACTGTGGGGAATAGCGTGATCCTCCCACACGCTACATTCCCCTGGCGAAACTCCTCACTGTCAGGAGAAAAGAAGCGGCTGGCGACTCCACATGTATTGGAGGAGGCATGTTTTAGTCTGCAGCCCTCCCCGGGTCGGCGATGGGGGTGGAGCAGCGACCGGGACGGCTTGGAAGAGTGGGGTAATTGGCCAAGTACAACTGGGGAGAAAAGGGGGGGGGGGCGTTAGAAAAATAAAAATAATAAAGCGGGCAAGTTGATCTCATGAACTCCGAACCCTCAATAAGCAAACTGACTCAGATGCTGCTCAGGTCGTCCATGTGGCCAGGAGAACCAGTGGAAGATAGTCTGTTCCCCGAAAAAGTCTGGACCGATTCCGGCTCATTATTAACGCTTACTTCATAGTTACGCCCTACATTAGTGCTGGAATGGTGTGAATATATGGAAATGAATTAGGTCACCGACTTTATTATGCTCTTTACACGCGTTTGGAAGTTTTCACATTGGTTTTAATGGGTAATCTCATTCACAGTACCATCGTGCTTATTTCAAGAGTTGCTCGAAAAGTTTTCCAACCCACTTGCAGGTATTATTGCTCGTCTCAGGAACATGCACTCGTTTCACTTGTTTCATGGCGTTTACTCTAAAAACGAAAGGTGATCTTAAATCAAGTTTCCTGTTTTTAGTTTTTTTTTAATCTTTTTAATAAAAATTCCCCATAAAAGGTCTTACAACCTTGAAACAAGTACACTTTTTACGAAACAAGCAGTAATATCTGCCAGTGGGTTAAGCACATTTTACTATCGATGTCCCAAAACAAGGTAAAATACCTCGATAAACTCGTCTTTTCTGCAGCGCACAATTTTAATTTGATATTGTTCATGTGTGTAGTTGAGTAAAAGCTACCTAAACTCCACGCTGCACATCTCGTATATTGCACGGCGGGTATCGATTTCAAGCGTAGGTGGACTGGCATGAGAGTCTGCATGTTTGCATTTAACCCAGACTGAGTCGCCAATTTTCACGTCTCGTGCTCTGACGCTGCTACGAGCGGTGCCGCAGAGGAAGCTTTAGTCAACCTGATTGAAAACAGACATTTTTTAAAATTTGTGCGTTGATTGACAACTGCAGAAGACGCGGTGGCATAATCAACCTTTTTCACGCCGAATCAAGATCAATTTCCTCTTTGAAATTGATGGTAAATTCCTTCGCTTTCTTGTCTTAGCCATGGTGACCCCCTACCCCGTTTTCTTATTGTAGCGTTTGGCTTCCTTCTGGTTTCACTGCTGTTGCTCCTTCTTGTTGTTCGCTGCTCCTCGCCGTCTGATCCGCCTCTTGTTTTCTGCCCCCAGACCTTCAGGTGGGACCGGGGCAGAGGAACCAAGCCAAAGAGTTGGGGAAGACAAGGCAAGATATGCATGGCCCACAGCACAGGACGGTGATGATGAACGGCACGTATGACGTACAGGTGAGGAATGGGGAGTAAGAAAATGGCTAAAATATTATATTATATTATATGATCGTTTATTGTCTTTCAATGGTATTGTGTTGGGGTGAAATTTGGATAAGGTCACATCATGATAAAAAATTTGCCGTCTTAATGATACTAAAAATCTATTATAAAAAAAATTCTCATAAAATGTGGTTTGAAATGTTTGATGGAGTGTTATTTAAAGGTAGCATGAGTAGGATTTGCCAGTTGCGGCCCCAAAGTTGACCCATCCTCCCAGCTCAACGACAACAGAAGGACACGCCACCCTGATTGCAGTTGCCAGATCACATCTCAGTGTACAGGCCAACAGTTGTGGCACGGTGGCCCAGCGGGTAGTGCTGTCACCTCACAGCAAGAAGGTCCTGGGTTCGAGCCCCGGGGTAGTCCAACCTTGGGGGGGGTCATCCCAGGTCGTCCTCTGTGTGGAGTTTGCATATTCCCCCCGTGTCTGCGGTGGGGTTTCTCCGGGTGCTCCGGTTTCCCCCACCATCAAAAAGACATGCATGTTAGGGTTAGTACTCCTGTCTGTGCCACTGAGCAAGGCATGGCAAGACGAACTGGAGTTGGTCCCCGGGTGCTGCACGGCGGCTGCCCACTGCTCCTAGCTACACAGCTAGGATGGGTTAAATGCAGAGAGGAATTTCCCCACGGGGATTAATATAGCAGACCAAAATAAAATAAAAACTCTGCGTCGCTCTTCATCCTCTCCTTCAGTGCTCGCCAGCGGGTGAACGCCGACACCAGATTCCCTCTCGTTTTGGAACGAGCCTTGTCCGCTTGGCATTTCCACTCGCCATACTTGCGTCTTTTTGATGCCGTGTCCACCGTTGTCGTGGCTTCCTTTCTCTTGGATGCCTTCTTATGAGCTCAGTCTGGCACCTGGTCACTGTTTTTTTCTAGAGTCCCGCCGCCCCAGAGGTTAACGCCCGGAAACGTGCCGTACACAGCAGAATGAGAAAATCCAGGCAGAGGACAGGGTCTGTGCAGATATGGACACCGCCACACGCCTCCAGAGGGTCATACGTGATGACAGAGAGGGATTATTGTTGCATTAGTCTCTAAATTGATTGATTTTTAGGAAACTCCTACTCATTCTACCTTTCAAAACGAGTTGTGGTGTGACGCCATCTTTACATTATGAGACAGTTCAGCGTGATGAACCTCATCCCCGGTGTAAACGGATACCACCCAACACGCCAGCACTAGTTCTAAGTCATTTTCCTGTACCCCTAACACCTCCACATTCGTTCCTGTGTCCATTTCAGTTTTAGTTAGCGGTGCAAAACACGCGGGTGGGGAACCGCTCGCTGCCGCTCATAGGACCACCGGTTGAAGGTGGTCCCGTTGAAAGGACGGTTTTCCTTCAGTCAGATTCTACATGTCTATAAACTGCAGCACTTTGCACAATGAAGGCTGAAAGTGTTTTCTCCAGCGTCACGGCTGTCAGATAGATCCCACAGCGCGTTTCAGTTTCCTTTCCAGTCAGAGAAACTGTAAAAAAAAATAAAAACCATGTAGTTGGAAGACACACAACCCTGAAGTGCATCAGTTTTATTATTTTAATTGTTTTTGGACAAGTAGGCAGCTGCAGAACTGAAAGAGTCGTGCCAGTTTTGCAGAGGCGTCTTATCCGAAGCGCACAGTCTGTGGCCGGCTGAGATTAAAGCTGTGTGAAGGTCGAGCACGCTTCTCGTTCCTTTCAAAGTGACGCCGGACATCTAAATGTTTCACATAACAGTCATTTGGACAGGTCAAGTGTTCTGAAATGTAACTTTTATGACAGTATTTTGTTCAAGTCACTTTGATTGCTGAGTATCTCCATGAGACTGCACCATGCCGGGACCTCTGGATCATGTTAATATCGTCATGTACTAAAGGGCCATTGTATACATGTATTAATGTATGTAATAATTGTCCATAGCTCTACTATGAGGGGGAAAAAAAACAATTGAGTTAATAAATGCTAGTAAAATTTTGTAAAATTTGCAAAAAAAAAAAAAAAATATATATATATATATATATATATATATATATATATATATATATATATATATGTGTGTGTGTAGATTTTTGCCAAATCAGTATGCAGACTGACAAGACTGTACCGGATCGGTCGAGGCCCGCATTAACAACGGCCAGCATTGGTGCGGTGCCCTCACAGGGTCCTGACGGAAACTGCTGTGGTGACACCCTGAAAAACAGGAGAAAAAGCTGAAAGACGAAGAAGAAGTAATAGATGCTAGCTTGCGCCTTAGCATTTAAAAAAAAAAAAAAACATCTCAGTGAAATCACCTCGTCCCAAAACATGGGTTTCCTCATCGGCGCGCTGGCCTTGCGGAGCACGTTACCAGTCTTTCGGGTCGGCCCGGGGGGGTCGGCAAGCCTCGTCGACCTGTGAGAGACGGCGTTTGTTTTCGACAAGAACAGCAAGACGAGGCCCGAAGACACAAAAATCTTGTGCCATGGAACGACTCCACCGCGTTACGGTACGGATGATGACCCCTGTGAAATCCGAACCCCCCACACTCGTGTATTAGTATTAACGCCATATTCACGCCGCGCTCCACCAGACCGCACATACCAGTGGCGTTTGATATTAGAACAGAACCGGTGAGAAACCTTTTGCTGGGATGTTCCAGGGTGTTTTCGTTTTTTTTTTAGCGACACCCATTTTTCCAACAAAATCGAGGTGAAACAATTACCAATAATCAGACGGGCGAACCGGCCGGTACGGTGATCTGACGTGCCCGACTTGTTTTTACAAAGCTTTTTTATAAGTCTTTTTTCTTCTTCTCAAAATGAATTTAATTGAGGAGATGAGGCCTCGTCGGCTTTAAATTGAAACGATGGGCCTCGTGTGGTCGATCCCTGCGGAGTGGCAGGAGAATACATTGTATCATAACTTGTTTTCATAAGCTTGTAAATCTAGCCCGTAACTGAAGTGAATAATTTATTGGGTTGAACAAGCTGTGAGCGATTTGTAACACGGCACAGCAGGGCCCCGTGTGCATGTGTGCAGAATTTTAGCACGCGTGTGCGTGTGTGTGTGTGTTTGTGTGTTTGTGAGAGACAGATTTTGGCATGCATGCATGTATACATGCGTGCGAGTGACCAGTAAGTCATTTGTTAGTCTTTGGGTGTTGTGTGTTGTAAAACTTTATAGACAGACAGATGGATAGAAACAGACAGACAGACAAGTAGGGGCACCTGGCAGACAGACAGCACATTATACCCATTTGTGCACGCACACACACACACACACACACACACACACACACACACACACTAAAAAAGGTTTTGCTTTACAAATGGCCTGCAGACAGCATGTATGTCTTCACATGTACACACATTTGGAAATAGAAGGAAATATAAAGAAGTCTTGGTGTAGGTTTCCCCCGGCGGGCGTACTGTTGTGGCATAAATATCGACTCGAACCTCGTGAATTTAACAATCGCGTGTGTTTTGAACCCACCGGTTTGGCTTCCTAACAGATATTTTTAAATATCAAAAATCTATTTTAAAATGGACATTTCTGAAATTCTTTTTTTTCTCTCTTTTTTTTTTTTTGTTACCCTGCCCGGCAGACACGACCCTCTCTCTCTCTCTCTCTCTCTCTCTCTCTCTCTCTCTCTCTCTCTCTCTCTCTCTCTCCCCCCCCCCCCCCGGTCCATTACAGGATATCTGTAGACTCAGTGGGAAAAAAAATCTCCAAATAATAACGCAGTAATTAAGTAACTGCAAAGCGGGTACATTTTCACCCTGTTGATCCCGCAGCAGCGTTTCCGTCCGGGCTTTAAATGTGACGGACGCGGCCCCTTTCGCGGTCCATCCGCGTCCTGGCGGCCCGCTAAATTCCGACCCACATATTCCGAACCGTTTTCTGAGACCGAACGCTCGGAGAAGCCCTCTGCAACCCGAGTGCCACGGATGCGGGTTCCCGTAACGAGCCAGCCTCTCCGCCATGTCCGGGAGTGGAAACTTCAACCCCGTCACCGAAACACGCGGGAAGGCCGTCCGCTAAATACCTACAAATGAAACGCGGGGGTGGGGGGGGGGGGGAATGACTCGCTCCATTGTTAAAATGAAATTCATATCCGTACATACACAGATTTTTGAACGCTAGTATGATGTTTAAATTCTGACTTTCCCCGATAATCTGTTTTTTTTTTTTTTTTTTCCCCTCCATGGTGGGGCTAGCCCCCTTTCTGTTAACATTTGGGTCATGGTTTAAGACTTTATATGTGTACATGAACAGTGGAGTTTTGTCTGGAAGATTTAACCAAGATGATCTAATAAACGTCTGCGTGTGTGTGTGCGTGTGTGTGTTGGTGGGTGGGTGGGTGGGTGGGTGTGTGCGCGCGCGTGTGTGTGTGTGTGCGCGTGTGCGCGCGTGCGTGTTGAGGGTACTCAAGGAGTTTCATTTCATTTAAACCAGCAGTCTGTAATGGGCGTATGTCACGTAATGGATCCAGGAACGCACACACACACACACACACACACACACACACACACACACACACACACACACACAGTCAGAAATAGAAAATCCAGTGGGCTTAAGTCGTCATTACGAAGAAAAAGTGAAAGTATTAAAAAAAAAAAGAAAAAAGAGAGAAATCGAATGAAAGGGGTCTCTATTCTCTCCTGCCCTCCGCTCGCTCCGTTACTCTCTCCCGCCCACGTTTGGAAAATTCCATGTTGTCATTCGCTGGGACGAGACGCCTCGTCAGCCAATGAGATTGCCATGGGGGGGGCGGAAATCTACGATGAGAGGCATGGCGAGAAAGAGGGAGGGGAGGTAGAGATGGAGAGGGGGGGATGGAGAGAAAATGGAGGGTGGGGGGGGGGAGAAGAGTGAAACAGAGAGGTACAGAGAAACCAGTAGTTATTATCGCTTGTTAGGCAGCGTAATGAAACAGCTGTCAGACACATTTAACTCTGTCTCTCTTTTCTTCTTCTCTCTCCCCTCTCCTCCCCCTCTCCTTAAACATACCCCTTATTCCTTCAGACTTACTTCCCCCACCCCTCAGCGAATGCCCCGTTCTCTTCTTTCTTCTATTCACGTCTCTAGTCTTCTTTTCATTTTTTCGTAATCTGTTCTTTTCTTCCCTCCTCCTCATCGTCATCCGCCCTTTCTGAAATGACTTCCACCCTCTCCCTCCTCTTCCCCCCTTTAGTTCTTCCACTAATGTCGGTTCTTCTTACTATACCGCACCTCTCTCTATCGCCGTCTCTCTCTCCGTCTCTGTCTCTGTCTGTCTGTCTGTCTGTCTCTCTCTCAGTCTGTCTCTGTCTGTCTGTCTTGCTCTTGCTCTCTCTGTCTGTCTGTCTCTCTCTCTCGTTCTCTCTCTCTCTCTCACACAAACACACACACCATCCTGACTTGTGTCTCTGTCCATTTTTGCCGTTGAAGTGACTTGATGTTGGGCTCGTCTCTAATTGCCAGGGCCGGGTCTGTGGTGCGTGCTGATTGGATGATTGCTGTTGCGAGCTCACGCACAGTAATAGCTCTCATTTAGCCATCTGAATTTATTCACTTGAGTGAAGCTTAAAGACACCATCGCTGTGTGTTTTTTCTTCCTTCATCGTGTTGCATCTTTTCCTCTTTATCGGTCTTCTCTCTCTCTCTCTCTCTCTCTCGGTCTCCATTGCGTTTCTGCACCCACAAATAGTTGCTCGTCAGTATGAATTCTTGTCTGGTCTTAAAAAACAACAACAGAGGATGGAAAATCGATTCAGTTCGCAAATATTAACTTTCACACACCGAAGCTGGAGGATGCACAGGAAAGGAACTTGGAAAAGAAGAATCGATGGAACAACCCCATGTGCAGAGAGCTTTAGCAGCTTTTTATTTAGACAAATTGTTATTGATGGAAGAAATATATAATGATTTTTGCGTTCCAGACATATGTTTCTCATAAGTGTTTTTCATCACCATTTTCAGCACTTAATATGTCCAAGTGAAAATCCAAGGGGGTCACACCTCTTCTCTAACACACAAGAGGCGTTCACTTCTCCAGCTCATTTCAGCCACTAAACCGGTCACAGGCTTCTGCAGGTGATCCAAGACAAGCACGAATGTCCCCTTTGAGTCACACAAGTTTTCTTCAAAACTTTGAAGGCTGTTTATCTAGTCTGAGTTGTCATCAGAATTTCCACAATTGCGATCCCATTTATGATTTGCATCTCCAAAAAAGCCTGAGCTGTAAGGTATTGGCAGTCTCATGCCTCATTTTCAGCCTCATTTTCACTTGGACATATTCATCATCTTCAGATTCCAAAAAATGTCCAAGAAGTGATGTGTACGAGTCCAATGCACGTCATATACATGGCAACAGGAGTGTACTTTGTTCTATCGCGGAGTTAAAGAAAAATACATTTTTTTACACCTGGGTCTTATTTCTTGTCGTTTTTGCCATCATGCACATCTTGCATAGCTTCATTTTGGAAATTTTGGACATGGGGCCACCGCTAGACATAGCTCCATAACTGCATCCTACAGGGTCAGTGATCATGAGCCTAAACCTGCCCTATCAAAAACAACAAGAGCCAGTAATCCCTGGTGCCTCGCTTAGACTTTTTATGTGATTATGTCTGACTTCTCGATTGTGCTGGCCCAGTAGTTTGTTGATGGTTACTACTACCTGTGGTAAGTGAGGCGGTCAGTCATCCAAGCTGAACCAAGAAGAAACTCGGTAATACAATCGACCATTGATGATATGGGACATTTCTGGCAATGGCTTTTAACTCGCACTTTCTTTTTTCACTTCCAAATATGCGGTGTAGATAATTGAGTTAAATTGGATAATTGGCTTGTGTTCCGATGTCCCTGACACTGTTGTAAAGCGGAATCCAGCTATGGGTCCATATCCAAACTATCCAACGGTAAGCCAGTGAGTAAAATGATATCATAATCGATATGCAGAATGGAAAAAATGAGGAAAGACCCAGGTTGTAAAAAACAGAATTTAAGACAGTGCCAGCTCAGTGCTGGTTTTTACACATATTTTAGGGTTAGATGCTCGTGGTCATGTCCACTTCTGCGGTGTTTGGCACTATTAACATCACTAGGGGTTGAGTCAGCAACCCCTGGATAATCGAACCTCACAAACTCAAATGGGGGTTAGGTTTTGACCGCTTGTGTCCTTTATAGTTGTTTGATATACAGTATGTGGACCAAAATGTGACCCGCCCTTTCAGTCCATCTCTCTCTTTCTCTTTGTTTTGCATGACAACAGGTGACGCTGGGCGGCACGCTAATTGGGATTGGCCGGAAGACCCCTGATTGCCAGGGCAACACTAAGTACTTCCGCTGCAAATTCTGCAACTTTACATACATGAGCAGCAGCTCCTTAGAACTTGAACAGCATTTCCTGTCCTCACACCCAAATAAGGTCAAAACTCCACCCACAACACCCCTGCTTGCCAATAATAGCCTGGTAACGCATGACAACCAGGTGAAGGCCAAGAGTCAAGTTTTAGACGGGGCTGAACGGGTGGCAGTGAGAGCGGAGGACGATTCTCTGGTTGGGTACTCCATTCCCGTCAGAGGCTGTTCCGATTCGCCAAGCTGGTCGGGGGAGGCAGGTCGAGGCCCCATCCTGGCCTATTATTGGTGTAAATATTGTAGCTGGAGCTGTGAGTGGGCAGGAGGCGCCGGGAAGCTTTTAGAGCACTACGAACAAAGACACAGGGTGAACACAGGGGGTGCCATGAGCCCCAACAACTCTAACTTCGGGGTAATAGAAAGAGAGCGGGAGAGAGGAGGGAGAAGAGAAGGAGGTGAAAGAGATCATGTCATCACCAAAAGTCGGAGTGACATGTCATCCACCCCATCTAACATGAACCAAGGTAATTAAATGGAAAAAACATTATTAATTTTCTCAACAACCACTTTGATACTGTAACCCAAACTAATTTAATAATTAAGTGTGGCATAATTGAATGACAAAACGGCACTGGTAGCAGCTATGTATATTTATCTACTTCTTTGTTTATGTTTATTATGATATGACTCGAACCCGCATTGTTTCTTGCTCTTTGCAATATTTTTTTATTTTATAATATTTTATATTTATAGTATATATAATATTTTATATTTATAGTATATATAATATTTATTCATTTATATAATATTTATTATATATAATATTACTTATATAATATTTATAATATTTATATTATATATTATTTAGTTATTTATATAATATTTATTATATATAATATATATATGATATTTATAATATTTGCAAAAAACCACATGGCCCATCCTTATTTGCCACTCCTAAGGTCAGAATATGTTACAAATGACCATTTTTATGCTATGATGTTACTTAATTGCATTTTCACAATTTAAAGGGGTATTTATCAGTTCTAATTATGTAGATTCAAATGGCCACAGTTCATTGATTTGAATTCCATTTTAAGATAATGTCACCGCTGTGCTGAAATAATCTAGAAGCCAATAAATTCCTGAAAGGATCTATTGGCTTTTTTTTTTTATTTTCATGATGATATTTGAGTTCGTCTGTCATTTTTAGAATGGAATAATTTGGGAGTCTGTGGGTTTTGATTATATTCTCCTGGGACATGCCTACAAATTGAAATCATACTTTCCTTTTGTACATATATTTTTCCACGCCTGCATTGTCCCCCTCCAGAGAATGTCAACCGGCTGTAATGCCTAACACTAAGTTAACACCTTTTCCCTGGACGTTAAAGTCCAAACAGTTACCTGAGCCACAGCTGGTTGACCACTGTGATTGATCAACGATAGCAGAATGATATGCATAAATCTCCATTTTTTGGCTACATTTTTGTACAGCAATGCTTAAGAATAATTCAAATGGAAATTTTAATCTACTTGACCCCTCTTTGTGTGCTATGCTCTCGTTATTTCCCTCCCAGGTGACCCAAACAGCAGTGATTCAGAAGCGGTTGTGACCAGCTATAACTGTCAGTTGTGTGATTTCCGGTACTCGATGGCCCACAGTGCGGATGTTATCGTTGTCGCACCGTTGCTATTGCACTACCAGCACAACCACTCCATACACCGATGCTGCATTCAGCACTGCATGTACTGTCCCCAGGGTCTCTGTCAGCCACACAAACACCTGGGAGAGGTGAGATCCTTGGTTAGTGGCTGCTCCATGGTCGCAAAGGAACCTGTGAACAGCCAGTCCCAAAGTAGCCGATGATAGAACAGTCTTGATGCAGGACGTAACGTTCTGATATTCCAACATCTGGTTTTACGTCAGTAAAAAGAAAAAGTTAAATATTTTAAAAGATATAGATCAGACCAGCACATCTGGGAACTTTGGCTTGCAACACATCCCTGCGCCTTTTTGGGGGAAAACAAATGACACTCGCTATAGATTTTAATATAAAATAGCAGTACAAAACAAAACCAATAGAAAACCACCGGTATTAAATTAGTTTATAAATGACCTAAATACACTATGTAAAGTAAATATATGTCCTCCTTGCCTGCCTGCCATAGAAGGAGCAAGATATATCGAAAATATTAATTTGATCCATCCTCAGTCATGTCCCTTCAGACTCCCAGCTTCAAGTTGGTGCAATAACCCCACTCAATGGCCAGAGGTGTCAACTGACCTAGCTACGTTATGTCTTATAAGTTAGCCTGGTCAGTCTAGCCTGAGCCCCAACAAGTAACTGTTAGTAGCCTACAAAGAACCTGGGCCCCACTGCAACCGATATAATGTAGGTTAGAGGAGGCTAAGGATATTTATACAATTGTTAGCTACCTTGATTCTGCAAGGCAGATGAGCACACACAGATGCTGTGACTGACAAGCGTCTGTGCTACCATTAGGCTACAGCTGTTAATAATAAATTCATAGAAGTAGAAATGGTTTGTCTTGGCGCCCCTAAAATAAGCTAAGCTAAGCTTACAGGGTCGAGTCATTGGTGACTCATTTCATACACTAGCAAATGAGCGGCGCAGCGGCCAACACATGAGCCTACCCTAGTGGTCAGTAGACCTCTCATTAGTGCGCGCTCCATCCCAACTGTGTCCAAAGTCATGAACTGTTATATGATATGAAATGTTTTCCACACACGTGTGTGGAGATGCAAGGTCCCAGCTTCCTGTTGACTCCCCTTCGTATAGCTTGGAGCCAAAAAAGCCCTTCTATCAGGATCTTTTTTAGTAAGTGGCAGGGGAACAAATCGAAGATCAGCGTTTTCAGGGTTTTTTGTTGGTGCAACTAACTACACGGCAGCTCTTCAGCATAGCGTTATTAATTTAAACCGATTTGTTTAAACTGTTTAAGCTGTTGCCATCTACACGGGACGTGGGATTGTTTTCCCAGGAAAAGGGGCATGGTGATGAGAGCCTACTCTGGATGGCGTGTTGCCGTTCTGCCATATGCAGAATCAGAAAAAAGATGAAATATATCAGCACAAATTGGTAAACGTTTGCTACATTAGCATGCTATGGATGGCCAATTTGGAGAGAATAATAATAAAAGTTTTGAGGAAAATAGTTGCTACAACATGAGTGTGTTATCTTTTAGCTAGCCCACTTATCATCATCATTATTATTATTATTAGTGGTCGCGGCAGTTGTAGTAATAAGTAGCCGTTATACTAGTTCTTGTGGTAATTGTACATCTACTATCGCCAAGGGGTTTGTCTGCCAAACAAACAACTCACTTTTCATTTTTAGCTAAAATAAAAGTAAGAATAAGAAATTGTCTTATAACTGTGCTGTTACATCTGTTAATATTGGCATAAGGACTGGACAACCGCCAAAGTTAGGGTGATATGTGTCAATCAATCATTTCAATTTACATTTTTGGACCGGAGAAGGTTCAGTTACTCATTGAGTCATGATTTTCTCAGCACCAACATTCTTCTTCATTTTTTTAACCCATTTTTCATCCCAATTTAATTGGTCCAGTCCCTTGTTCTCTTGTGATCCTGCCAGTGCATGACCCCTCCAGTTGCTTGGGAGGGCGTAGACTCGCTACATGCATCCTCCAGTACATGGAAAGACCATTTCTTTATACCTGCCAGCCGGAGGTTTCTCCGGGGGAACGTAACATGTTTTAGAGGCGTACGCTGTTTCCCCGGATCCCACCACAGCTGTACAAGTGCCCTATACAGCCCCTGTAGGAGTCGCTAGTTGCAATGGTGGGACACATTACCTCTGCCAGGTCACCCCCGAAGAGCATTGCCAATTGTGCTGTCTTTGAAGCCTGGCCGAGCCGGAGGCAGCATGGGGCTTCAAACCGTGAACCTCGGTGTTGGGATACTAGCATATTATTCTGCTGCGCTGAACAGAGCACCCCAGCACAGAAGGTATAAAACTATATCACCTCCGTATCGCTTACGGAGTGGCTTTTGAAACAGAGGAGGCAGTAGGTAAAAGCTGTTGTTTTCCCTGTCTCTTATTATGGCTTGGCAAAATGCATTGATTTAAAGTTAGGAAAGGCGGGGGCGTCTGGGTGGCGTGGCGGTCTATTCCATTGCCTACCAACATGGGGATTGCCGGATCGAATCCCCATATTACCTCCGGCTTGGTCGGGCGTCCCTAAAGACACAATTGGCTGTGTGACACAGTATGTGTCCTGGTTGTTGCACTAGTGCCTCCTCTGGTTGGTCGGGGCACCTGTTTGGGGGGTAGAGGGAACTGGGGGGAATAGCGTGATCCTCCCATGTGCTACGTCCCCCTGGTGAAACTCCTCAATGTCAGGTGAAAAGAGGCGGCCGGCGACTCCACATGTACTGGAGGAAGCATGTGGTAGTCTGCGGCCCTCCCCGGATCGGCAGAGGGGGTGGAGCAGTGACCGGGACGGCTCGGATGAGTGGGGTAGTTGGCTAAATTCAATTTAGGAAAAAAAGGGGGAGGGGTAAATGAAATAGAAAAATATAAATAAAACAAGGGGGAAAAGGCGGCGTTCGAGTGTGATTAGACCATGTAAACGTTCTTCTGTGAGTATCGTCTTCCACAGAAACTGTAGAAAAATATGTTCAGATTCCCAATTTCTTTTGTAGGTGTCCCACCCCTTTGCCTGTCGGAAGCCCACGTGTCCAAAATGCTGTACCAAGTTCCCACAATCCACCAAACAACAGGAAGCCATGGGTGCAAAACCTGGGAGCACCACCTCACCCAGTGTCACACCTCCTAATCTTCGAGGTGAAGCTGGAGTGGTCTCTGGTTCGGCGGCCTTTCACCCCTCCAAATCTGGCAATCCGGTGGTCACACAAGGTAATGAATAGGACACCTCACCTTGGAACACATTCATTTTTTAAACGTACATGTTTTTTAAGCAGTCATACCCCTGTGGGAGATCAGGAGCTGTCAGCCCCTAACATTTGCTGCCCCGGGGGTGTGCTGTCAGTGTGAAATATTGCTTTAACCCCTCCTTGTTTTCACACTCCCAGCAATCTGACCCCTCCTGCTTTTTCTAATCCTAGCAGTTTGACCCTTCCTTGATTTTGTGTTCCTATCATCCTGACCCTTCCTTGATTTTCCTTTCATAGCAGTTTGACCCTTTCAGACTTCCCTCTCGATTTTCTCTCCCGGGTAATTTCGCCCCCACCCCCCGTCTCTCTCGCCCCTGGTTGATTGAGTTGTTCTCTGGTCCTAGGGGTCACCCATTTGTGTGACCAGTGTGCGTTTGCCACCACCGACATCGACGTGTTGCTGCAGCACTACGAGAGCTGCCATACCCTGACCAGCCTAAAGGAGGCGACGCCTCACGTCAAGGCCGAGGAAGAGGCGGGGGGAGAGAAGGAGGGGAGAGGAGGGGAGAAAGAGTACTCTTGTACCAAGTGTCATTTCATCACGGAGGTGGAGGAGGAGATTTTTAGACACTACAGGTGAGAGTGCGTGAGAGGACTGTTTGCAGTGCTTGGGTTGCGGTGGAAAAGCTGGTGTCTGTGTGTACGTGGGCTTAGTTACGGTGAGATAATTTCGCTTCCAGTGCTTATTTCAAGGCATCAGAAGTTATTAGAACGCTTCAAAAGGAAAAAAGAAATGAAAAGATGTCTGTTAAAACTCGCCCTTGAATCGGTGTTGGAAAAAAAGCCATCAGTGGTAGTGCACGTCACCCTGTGCGTGCATGTGTGTGTGAGTGTGTGTTGTGTGCACATTTTTTGGGCCAAACATATAATGAAACCATTTTATTGACAGTTCCAATCTTAAATTAAATAACCCGAACTACCAAGTACAGCCAGTTAATGTCACATTCACTCAGCGCTCTAATTGGATTTTATGCTTGGTTATTGAATGAGTTAATGATCTATTTAGTGTCAGTGACAGAATGTTCCAGTAATTACATGACTGTATTTATATGTACGGAAATTTCAGCGTGCAATGTTTGACATCCTGAGGATGTCAACCCATTTCATCTTAATCTGGCATTCATATCCATGCAGTTTTTTTTTCACTTTGGTTATCCAGTAAAGGTTGACTGACCACACTTGCTAATTTGCTTCTTCTTGCAAAATTTACACCTGGAAGCTTCCCAGCGGTTCTACCATTGGCCACAGATGCTCCTCTGAGGCAATTTTAGGTTAATACCGCCTATAGATTTTTACATTTCTAAAGCATTTCCAAGGTTAATGTCAGATTTTGGGAGCAAATTTATAGTTTATCTTTTTTGAGGGTTCATATAAATGTAAGGAACAGTAAGGAACACCCCACTTTGATATCCATCTATCCATCCATTATCCAAACTGCTTATGCTGCTCGGGGTCACGGGGATGCTGGAGCCTATCCCAGCAGTCATTGGGCGGCAGGCGGGGAGACATAATCTGTTTATTTTATTTTTTTGTCCCAAATCCAACTGACACTGCATGTCACCAGTGGTTTTCAAAGATTTATGTTGCAGTCCATCTCGCACAGAGATGTTTCTACAGATTTGAACCCCGGGCCTGGATTACTGACAGCCTGCAACCTATCCGGGGGCGAGAGTCCTTAACCCCTCTCATACTGCAAGAGTAGTTATAACTGTATAACATCCGAGCTGGACCTCCCTTATCTGCTGAGTTAGCCGAGACCGACTAAGATCCTGAAGGCTCCCCATCACAGATGGTCCTGCAGTCATACAATTACTGATGATATTAAAACTACAGCTGTGACTTTCCTCTGGAGACATCATATATTATAATAGTGTTTATGCATCTGTTGTTACCATAACGACTGCTTATCCACCGTTTTTACTACTACTAATACTTCTGCTGGTGCTGCAGCTAGTACTGCTAATATGACTGCTTCTGCCACTACTATTACTGCCACTACTACCAGTACTACTACTGCCACTGCCACTACTACTACTGCCAGTACTACTACTGCCACTACTACTACTGCCAGTACTCCTACTGCCACTGCCACTACTACTACTACTACCAGTACTACTGCTGCCACTGCCACTGCTACCAGTACTACTACTTCCACTACTACTACTGCCACTACTACTACTACTACTACCAGTACTACTACTGCCACTACTACTACTGCCAGTGCTACTGGTACTACTACTATTTGACTAACAGTACCTTGACAAAAAAAGCAATCTAGTTTGGTTTCCAGGGAATCACTTTCACTGTTCAAACAACTAAGTTGTAAGAACCAGAGTCCTATCTGCAACGTGTGTGTGTGTGTGTGTGTGTGTGTGTGTGTGTGTGTGTGTGTGTGTGTGTGTGTGTGTGTGTGTGTGTGTGTGTGTGTGAAATTATGTTTATATGTCCCTACCAGTTTGAATGTGTGTGTGTGCGAAATTATGTTTATATGTTGGTGTCCCTACCAGTTTGAGTGTGTGTGTGTGTGTGTGTGTGTGTGAAATTATGTTTTTGTGTTGGTGTCCCTCCCAGTTTGAGTGTGTGTGTGTGTGTTTGTCCAGCTGACTTAAGATATGCCCTCTATTAGCATGGCAGTTGCTCATCAAGTCCCATCCCATCCCTTTATGATCTCGTGCACATGCACACGTGAGCAGACACACATAAGCAGACATACACATTGTATTTGCATGAGGGATGGAGGGAGTAAGGGAGGCGAAGAGAGGTGGGACGGACAACAGAGACCGAGCCTGGACAGAAGGCGTCAGGAAGAGATGTGCAGATAGAGAGTGTGAGTATGATAGATAGCATGAGAAAGTCAGAGAGGTGCTGAGAGGAAGAGAGATGGATATATGTTTAAAGTCTTGTCAGCTACTTGACTATTGATCCAAATCAGTCAGTGGTGCACAGTAATGGGAGCTGGATTTGTTAAAACATTATGTACACACTCGATAAACTTGTACGCACACAAACAGACACACATACAAATTGAAGTTGATTTACACTCACAAACAAACACAAATTATGGTTACCCGATATATGCACAGCCCCGCACACACTCTCTCTCTCTCTCTCTCTCTCTCTCTCTCTCTCTCTCTCTCTCTCTCTCTCTCTCTCTCTCTCTCTCTCTCTCTCTCTCTCTCTCTCTCTCTCTCTCTCTCTCTCTCTCTCTCTCTCTCTCTCTCTCTCTCTCTCTCTCTCTCACACACAGACACACACAGACACACTCAGATAAATTACAGCCTGACAGCAGCGTCTCCAGAAATCCCAGAAATCTGCTGCGAATCAATGAAAAGATTTAAAAGTTTGATGCATCTCTGGGGGGAGGGGGAGAAAGAGAGAGAAATGATCCGAGAGAGAGAGAGAGAGAGAGAGAGAGAGAGAAGCAGGAGAGAGACAGACTAAGAAGGGAGAGATGGGCACACAGGAAGAGGAAATGACCGAGGGAAGGAGTGATGGCGCTCAAAACAATTGGGGGGGGGGTGAAGACGGGAAAGAATGAGAGAAGAGAGAGAGAAAGCTGAGAGGTGGGAAGATGGAGGACAAAAAAAGTAAGGAGAGAGGGGGACAGAGGAGAGAATCCACAGTCTACTCACGTCCTGAAGACAATCAGCCCTGAGTCTTGCAGCTCAAATCAAATAAAACCGCAATGAGGCCCAAAGGTTTGACACCACTGCCACAGTCAGCCACACCTGAAAGGACTCCAAGGCCGGGCGGAAAACACGTGAAATTGGGGATTTAATTACGGTGTGTTCTTAACAAAATGAACCCCCCCCCCCCCCCCGGTTGAAACTGATGAATACCAAAAGTAACTTCCCAAACTGAAACACCAGGAGGGAGTTTCTCTGTTTTTCTGAGACATGGTGATCAGCAAAACAAGTGTTGCCATCTTGTTCTGCCAGTGTTGTGTTGTGTCAGGACTGTACAGAGATGGCGGACTGCAGAAGGATAGCGCTTTATAGATAGAGCTTTATAGACAGAGCTTTATAGATAGAGCGTTATAGATAGAGCGTTATAGATAGAGCTTTATAGACAGAGCTTTATAGACAGCTTTACAGATAGAGCTTTATAGACAGAGCTTTATAGATAGAGCTTTATAGATATAGCTTTATAGACAGAGCTTTATAGATGGAGCTTTATATACAGAGCTTTATAGACAGAGCTTTATATATAGAGCTTTATAGACAGAGCTTTATAGACAGAGCTTTATAGATAGAGCTTTATAGACAAAGGTTTATAGACAAAGGTTTATAGACAGAGCTTTATAGACGGAGCTTTATAGATAGCTTTATAGACAGAGCTTTATAGATAGCTTTATAGACAGAGCTTTATAGATAGAGCTTTAGAGATAGAGCTTTATAGACAGCTTTATAGATGGAGCTTTATATACAGAGCTTTATAGACAGAGCTTTATACATAGAGCTTTATAGACAGAGCTTTATAGTTAGAGCTTTATAGATAGCGCTTTATAGACAGAGCTTTATAGACAGCTTTATAGACAGAGCTTTATAGATAGCTTTATAGACAGAGCTTTATAGACAGAGCTTTATAGATAGAGCTTTATAGATAGAGCTTCACAGACAGAGCTTTATAGACAGAGCTTTATAGATAGCTTTATAGACAGAGCTTTATAGATAGCTTTATGGATAGAGCTTTATAGACAAAGGTTTATAGACAGAGCTTTATAGATAGCTTTATAGACAGAGCTTTATAGACAGAGCTTTATAGATAGAGCTTTATAGATAGAGCTTCACAGACAGAGCTTTATAGATAGAGCTTTATAGATAGAGCTTTATACGGGTCATACGTGTGGACATAGTGCCGCCTTGATGTTGTCCAGGAAGTCATACCAGAGTTTGACTCGGTGGGGCGCTGAGCTGTACCATGGCATGTCATACGTCTTGAGCAAGGAGCATATTCTGTGTGTGTGTGTGTGTGTGTGTGTGTGTGTGTGTGTGTGTGTGTGTGTGTGTGTGTGTGTGTGTGTGTGTGTGTGTGTGTGGGTGTGTATATATACATATGTGTGTGTGTTTATCTATCTTAATGTGTTTGTGTGTGTGTGTTTGTACATATTTATATATTTGTGTTTGTGTGTGTATCTATCTATATATATATATATATATATGTGTGTGTGTGTGTGTGTGTGTGTGTGTGTGTGTGTGTGTGTGTGTATCTCGCTCTATGTGTTTGTTTGTGTGTGTGTGTCTATCTCTATATATTTGTGTGTGTCTTTCGCTCTCTATATATATGTGTGTGTGTGTGTGTCTCTCTCTCTCTTGCTATATATATATATATGTGTGTGTGTGTGTGTGTGTGTGTGTGTGTGTGTGTATCGCTCTCTCTCTCTCTTGCTCTCTCTCGCTCTCAATTCAATTCAATTCAGTTCAATTCAATTCAATATGTGCTTTATTGGCATGACATACGTTTGTGTACATATTGCCAAAGCATGTAAAACAACAACAACACAATACAACAACGATTATAATAATGACAGCAACAACAACAATGATTATTATGTCAAACAATAACAGCAGCAATAGGTGCCGTCACCCACTGTCTCTCAGGTTGTGGCAGGAAAATATAGATTTTATACTTAATATAAATATAAATCTTATATTTATATTAAGTATAAAATCTCTCTATATATGTGTGTGTGTGTGTGTGTGTGTGTGTGTGTGTCTCTCTCTCTGTATATATATATACGTATATGTATATATATATATGCGTGTGTGTGTGTACTTTATTTTTGAAGAATGAGAAACACGTTCACAAACAGCAAGCCCTAGTCAGTACTATACATTATGTAGTAATCTCACGTGACAATATTGCAGTTGTAAGTAAAATTTCAAAAGGAATTCTTCACCTGGGGGGAAAAAGTTTTATTGTATGAAAAATTGTTGATTGAATATGAATGTATCACTTACGTTGCACACCGTTATTCATGTATACTGTATGTATACACAAGTTTGACACACACACACACACACACGCACGTGTGCACACACATACACACACAAGTCAAGTCAAGTCAATTTTATTTGTATAGGCCAATATCACAAATTACAAATCTGTGTCGGGGAACTTTACAGCAATAAACAACAACAACTTCCCTTAAAAAAAAAACTTTAACAGGAAGAAAAAAATAGGTGGAAACCTCAGGGAGAGCAACAGAGGAGGGATCTCTCTTCCAAGACGGACAACGTACAGTGTAATTTGTGATATTGGGCTATACGAATGAAATTGACTTGACTTGACAATGGATGTTGTGTTTACACAATTTAGAGAATACAACATTGTAAGAGGATAACAAAATTGTAACGGAATTATAAGATATACAAAGAATATGATGAGGAGGACGTGCACACATGTACGTGCACACACACACACACACACACACACACTAGGTAGAACACAAAAACTAACACATGCATTGGGAGCTAGTAACAGCATGTGTGACAGGGTTTGGGTGTGTGAGTGTGTGTGTGTTTGTATGGTATATCTGCACATGTATATATGCGTGTGTACATGTGTATGAATGGAGTGCTGTGGTGCAGATGTGTACTGACGTCAGAGTATTTAGGCCTTGACACTGACCTGTCATCAGAGAGGAACAAACCTTGAGAGGTTTTCTCCACCTAAATATCCAGTTTATAAGACCGTGGATATAAGGGAATGACTTGAGCTCTGCGGTTTTCAATCCGGTCCTCGGGGACCCACAGTACTGCTGGGTTTCTCTTCTGCCAGTTATTTAATTATCCTCACACGTTGTGTCAACTATTCCAGCCTTCCAATGTGTAAGATTCCAGCCTTCCAATGTGTAAGGATTTTGTGCGTTTTTCTTTTTTTACTTCACTTCCGGGCAAGACTCTCTGGGATTGGTCGGTTAGTTAGAACACTGGACCAGTCACAACGGCTTGTGGCAGTGGCTGCACGCTAGTTACTAGCTACGAAGCACATTCACACACCATTAGAAGTATATTTATTTTACCAAGAATGCGTTGGATTTTACAGTCAAACGAGGTACGCCGTCGGAACCATGGACACGCGGTAAAGTAAACAGACGGTCAATCAAATCAAGTCAGTTAATCAACCAACCAACTATAGCTGAACGGTCCGGTGCAAAATGGCCGCCGTCCATCATCACCCAGGTGGGTGCTCTACATTGTTGGAGAGGTGAGGCTCCCCCTTCAGTGAAGCGCTTCGGGTGGCTAGAAAAGCGCTATGTAAATGTAATGATTATTATTATTATTATTATTATAGCAGTTATTGGGAACTTTATGTAGGTTAAAACAACACATCAGCGGGTGAGTTGCTAGATAACCAGCCTATAAACTACTGTAAATAAGTGGCGCTGACTAGAGCTAACGCTGAGTTTACGTTCGACGTCGATGTTCCCGCACGACCAAGACGGTCATTATGACCCCTTTTTGATTTTCAAAGTTGAATAACTTTGTTTAAAAAAAAAAAGGAGTGATGCCGACCTGCCGCTCCCTGAACTCTCCGAAAATTGCATTAAAACGAGTTTTAGACCAATTGCGCACAAAAAAAAGTTATGCTAATGTAACCTATTTTTCTGGATTTAGCCTGTTAGTGATTTTAAGTTCCTGTTATAAGCTGTTGCCACAGTATATGCCTTGAGCTCTTATTTTGAAGGCTGAAGAGAGAGCGGAAGTGCTGTACACAGCGTTGTTGCTGTGGAGTTCTGTTGGGGGAAGAATCCAAATGAAGTGGTCCTCGTGTGAAAGTGGAGCCTCCGTATTTGTTATTTTATAGTTTCATACAGTATAGGCGACATCTACAAACCCTCGGTTACAATAAGATCTACCTAAAACGACCATGACCGGTCAAAATGACCGCTCGTAATCTGCGCGTGATCGTGCGCGTCATGTCACTGTATGACGTGTGCTGGTCGCGTCGTTTCCTTCGTGAAGTTCGTTGCTGTGTCCTGGAAACACACTAGCATCCTCCAGTGCAGAGCAATAGTCTAAACTTGATTTGTGATTATTGCCAACAGGTCAGGGTACAGACGCACCATGACTACCACCGACGCATTGCAGTATTTACAGGCGTTGTCCAGCGGCCGTGTTAAATTGTTTGAAAAATAGCATTAAAGTTGTTAAAATGTTAATTTTGGTGTCAGTTAGTTTCATAACGGACATACTAACATATGCAGTGCGTTAATATCTCAGTTGGGGATATTTATCTGGACAGAATATAGAGCTTTAAAACTGGCGGTCATTTTGACCGGCCATGGTCGTTCCAGGTAGGAGTGAAATCCCGGTCCTTTTAACCAGGTGCTTGTTGCTGTAGGTGCGTTCATGGGCTGAGCTGCTTGATTGAAATGTCGGGAGAAATCGTTGTTGCTGGCGATGTAAACGTTCAGAGAGGTAACAGTCACAACATGCCCCGATGTGTCCTTACCGCCATTCAAAACTCTGTATTGCACACGTGTTGTTTTGTGGTGTAAACCATTTGTACAGTAATGAAGTAATTTGTTCAAGGTTGCTTTCCTAATCATGCAATAATTGGCAGAGGGGAAATGGACTGTCAATCAGACTGTGTGTGAGAGTGTGTGTGTGGGCTGGCGACTGTTTATAATAAAAAGCCAAAGGAATCTAATTTAGGGAGCTTTGCTATCTTCTCCTCCTGTTCTTCTCTCCCCCTGCCTTCTCTGACTGCCACTTGTGTCTGAAAGGCACAGCTGCTCGCTGGGCTCGCGGATGTGCTCAGCCTGTTAGTCTTGAGGTTCAGATCTTGCACCGAAGCCAGCTATATCATCTCATCTCGTCACATGATGTAAAAAAAGGGTTGACATTGGACAACAACATACATATTACCCAGCAATCATCACTGCATAAGAAATTATTAATTTAATTGATTAGTTTTTGTAGTTAATAGTTTTTAGAGTTTATGTAGAGTAAGCTTATAATTGTGTTATTGATTGCTACAGACTATTTTACAAAAAAAAAAGAAAGAAAACCATGACAGACATGTTTGCCTTTTTAAAGATGTATACACCAAATGGCGCCGGTTTTTTGTTTTATTTAACATGTGATGCTCTTTGAATGCAGGCATATTTCTTAGATGGAAATGAATCACTCTCAAGGGCCCGTTCTCCACCCATCACATTGCTGGAGGGCCCGCTCTGTCTACGGGCCCCCCACCCGCTCTGTCTACGGGCCCCACAGGTCCCAATGCAACCGCACTGTCTATATTCACCCCCATTGGCTTGTGGGTGGGTCTTGCCCCGACTCGAGGATACAAAAATCTAATTTTTAGGTCTTGAACAACAGGTGAATTTAATTACTTAACCAGCAGAACATAAAACCCAGCAGTATCGATGGTGCCCGAAGACCAGTTTTAAAAACTACTGCTGTAGCTGTAGCTGACCTCAGACACTTCAAACAGTCTCCCTTTTCTGTTTCTCCTTCCTTTCTTCTTCAGTCTCCTCCCTTGTCCTCTCTCTCTCTCTCTCTCTCTCTCTCTCTCTCTCTCTCTCTCTCTCTCTCTCTCGTTCCTCCTCTCTGCCTCCCTCCATTCTCTTCTCCTTAGCCGTCCTTAACAAAGTTCACTAAGTCGTACCGTTTTTGTCCCCCCAGTTGAAAAGTTGATTTCATCAACAAATTCTGTAAGATGGCTTTGCCCACATCATCGCCTCGCAAATAAATGCAAGCAAACAACAAGGACAAAATGACCTCGCCTTTCCTGAACGGCACCGCGTTCTGTTGTGATGCCAGCTTATCACTTAAGAGGAAATGACTCAGGATATAGGGAAAAGAAAAAAAAATCATTAGCCGAACCTATCGCACAAGAAGTAAAATTTCCCGTCATGAAAGTCTTCCGAGCTAATCCACTGTGAATGGACCGCTCATAAAACAATATGAAGTCAGAACGTTTTATAAAGGGATATTTTAGGCGTTTCGCTGACACTCTCATCTGGAACAACAATAAATGAGCCGGTCGGGCTTCCGTGTATTGCTAAAGGACACTTCAGCGCAATATGTCACCACAGAAACCATGATTGCGATGGGAATAGAACCCGAGACCTTAAGAGATAGGCTCCCCGAGCTTGAAGCCGACCTGCCGCCTTGAATCCTGAGGGATTTTCAGCATCATTAAGATGACAGGTACAGATGTAGGCTACATGGATTGTATGAAAGGGGAATGTTGTATCTCTCGTTTTCCGTGGAAAGGGACTGATTGAGAGCATGTGAGACAGATGCTGCTGTTGACAGTGCTCATGGGAAAGGTGGATTGGCCCTGTGCGCGTGAAGAATGGACGGTACAAACTGTGTGTGTGCCTGCGGCTGTGTGTTTGTGTGCGATTGTCTGTCTGTGTGTATGCATGGTGCTGACAAACAGAGGGGCCACTGTCTCTTTGTTCAACATCTGGAGGCATTTAACTTGGCTAGGTACAAGGTATGCACGCACACACACAGACACACATACTTTTTACTGACGTATGGACTAAATGGACTATTTCAATCTCTTTAAGTCAAAATCCTGCTGCTTGAAGCCCAAATCCAGTCTTCTTTTGAATGTCGGACTTCCATCAATGTCGCACATGTGTACCGGCGCCAACAATGTATAAGGCGCCTCGCATTTATTAGAGAAGGGCTGCTATCAGAGATAAGTGTTGATTTCATGTAAAAAGAGAGAAATGGGATGAGAGAGAGAAGGTTGGGGGATGAGAGAGGGAGACATACAGAGAAAGAGAGAAGAGAGGGTTACAGACGGACGAGAGAAAGAAGCAGCACGACTTACGTTTTTGAAGATTACGGTACAGGGCCTTTTATTTCATAAATGTGCTCTTTCCGCGTCTGATAATTGGATTATCTGTCTGCGCTGCGTCTTGTTTTCTCTGCGTATTTCACCCTGCGGAGTATCAAATTCCAACCTGTGTTTCTAAGTGGGATGCTACTGGGTTTTATGCTGAACACGCAGAACTTTTTCCCTGTCAGTCAGTGTGACAATTTGCATTACACTGCGGCTGGCAGAGAGATGGTTTATTTTTTGATTTTATTTTTTTTACATTTTTGTATATGTTCACGTATGCGTATAGGATGCGACTGGTCATCCAGGGCCCCGGCCAACAGGAAATGAAGGGGATTGGCTGGGGGAGGTGATTCATTTCGGAGTTGTTCAGATTCATTTAGTTTCCTTGGGGCTTTGT